>NC_134475.1:65868616-66050374 GCF_964194025.1 Convolutriloba macropyga
ATTGAGCAGTCTTCATCCTGAGAATGAATAAATTGTTGACTAAGCAAACGTATCATTGACAAATAAATTGTGATACAAAAAATAAACAATGCACTTTAATTTGAAAAGTTTTACAGGGTCAGATCTTGTAAATTTCTTGCAAATGTCATATCAATATTTATCAATTTGTGTCGCCAGATTGATAATTTGCAATAAAAAGTTAAAAATGGTTTGGTTAAAATATTAGTCAGTTTTACCCGGGTCGAGGTTTTGGTGGTGAATTTTCGTAAGAAATGCGGTGGAAATGCGGTGAAAAAAAAATAATTTTCACCGCGTATTTCTTACATCTTTTTGCGGTGAATGCGGTGAATCGCGGTGAATTATTTTTTTTTCACCGCGTTCTCAGTATTCTTACAAAAAAGAATCGTCCCTACACGGGTTCGAACCTCTGACCTCCTGCATGCCTTCCCATGCTTATTCCACTGCGCCAACTGTCACTTACTTGTTTGTTAATTCTTGTGAATTTAAATCAGATTGAGTAAACTTTGGAAATCATATGCGGTGAATTTTTGTAAGAAATGCGGTGAAATGTGGTGAATTATTTTTTTTCACCGCATTCACCGCATTCACCGCATTTCTTACATTATTTTGCCATAATAGTCTATGCGGTGAATTTTTGTAAGAAATGCGGTGAATTTGGTGGTGATTTTTTGTAAGAAATGCGGTGAAAAGCGGTGAATTATTTTTTTTCACCGCATTCACCGCAATCACCGCATTTCTTACGAAAATTCACCGCATTCACCGCATTTCTTACGAAAATTTACCCAAAAACCTCGACCCGGGTATAGAAGCAAATAGAATTAACACAACAGAAGTTCTGCTTGAAAAGTGAATATTTATTGCTAAAGATAGTCAAAGATCTGATAAGATATTCAAACACAATGCAAAGCTGGTTAGACTGAAATAGTAAAAAGAACTAGGTTGGAAAACTGTGTGTTCAAACGTTAGAATAATTTCTTCAAGCTGTTAAGATTCGCAGCGCTCACGAATTGAAAAAATATTCATCAAGAACATTTCTTAAGTTTACAAAAAAATAATTTTATCAGAATCATGGGAAAAATAATAACATGACCAACGTTATTAGTAGCCCCATTGCTATTTTTGTACATTTTTCGAAAAAGGTTAATTCAAATATCATAAAATATGGTAAATATTACAAAAAATTATAAAATTTAATACCTCATCAAAAGTTTCAAAATAAAAACTTAACTTCCACGTCTATTAGAATTCTTCACCAATTTGATCAAGAACGACGGTTCTCGAGCAGACATTTTTTTCAATGTCACTAAGAACATTTTTTCACTAAAAATACCCTTGAAAATACCCCCGTGATCGACCAAAATTGTTCAGCAAAAGAGGATGCTTGAAAAACTGACAAATTTTGTCCGTATTAGAGTAGCCATAGTTCTCTAATATGTACCGTTTAACCTCAAATTCAATCCCACGAAGAATATTTAATTGAAGTCTTGTGTCTGTACTGCCACATTTTAGCGATAAACAGTTAAAAATTATGCTATCGTTCAGGATTTGTTGTAGAAATTTCTCAATTTGTCAATGATCAATCATGTTAAACCACTTCAGTTATAAAAGATTTCAAATTTTTTAAATATCTTCACCAACTTTTTTTAGGACTGTTAACTGAGTTCAAGGTCAAAACTTGTTCATCTCCTAGGTCTTTAAGTGATCTTTTAACAATTATTTTTTTTAGTAAAGTTTAGTCAATCATTACTGGCCTGCCATTTTCATAAGAAAACAAAGGGCAACCTACTCACATAAATACTGGAGTAGATACTACTTCCAAAAAAATCCTTTATTGAAAAACGAGTGCTTGAAGTTCTCAAAACTGAAATCCTATTCGATCAAAATGAAATTAATCAAAATAGCAAAAAGTCTTAATTCTATTTTTCGACAACAAAAAATATAAAATTAAGTAGAATTAACAAATATATCGGCACAAGCTTTTGTTGGGGTTGGGGGGGGGGGGGGCTAACGCAAAGTCAATATCAATACTCGGGGCGTCTAAATGCAAGTCGTATATCAGTAGTGATTCAGAGCTATAGTCATTTACAATTAGCTGTCTAAGATCAATTCCTAGTCTGGCACGTCCACGTCTAAATGCAATTCTTGCTCAACTGCAAGTCAAGGCTGTGACGTGCAGGTCAAAATGCACATCTTGGCTAAGGCTTGCACGTACACTTACACGTTTTTGCCATGACTGGCAGTGAGAAATGGAAATCTTAAAAACAGAACTTGACATGTCTTAACGCCGTCTCAAAATAGCCAAAATGTTGCCCAAAATACATCCAAAAAAACGTCCGTAAAAATGGCAGATAAAGCGCTCCAAAAACTTCAACGGCAAAGTGTCGATTTTCTGAATATCGATTCTTTTAGTAATTGAACGTGCTGTCATTGGGTTACTGGAGGGAAATGAGGAATCTATTCTGTTCCCCCCCCCCCCGTGTTTTTATGACCCCCAGTTACAAATTATATGTTGTTATATAGCACGTTACTATGTAAGAAAACAGCACGTGCGCCTGGGGGTCATAAAAAATTGATGCTTACTAAGCTGGGGGGCCAAAACAGAATAGATCCGAAATAAGTTATTGAACTTGCAAAACTATAAGTATGTGATTTTAATAGTCATCATCTAAATTTAAACCGTTTCAAGCTGAATAATACAGATGACTGTAATGTTATTAAAGCTATGTGTGTAATTTGTTGTCAAAAAGCATTGGAATCACCATCACTATTAAGCCAAAATTATTAAGAAGGAGCGGAAAAATAGCGCATTGAAAAGAGGAAAACAGATACAGTCGTTGGAACTGAAACTCTTCAGACATCAACCATACCTTTTTCATTATTTGATGTTGTTTACAACAGAAGTATTCATTCTTTTTGCAATAGAAAAAAGTGAACAAAGTTCAAGTGAACATGCAAAATAGCCAATCTCTTGGAAAAACTTAGCAATTCTTCATTAACAACATGAGAACCTGAATCTCTATAATCTCCTCTTTTTGTAGTCCTCTTATGGCCCATCAAAAAGCAACAGTTGCATTATTGTTAGTGTTTTTGAATGCGCTGTAAGCAATGAATATATTTAAACAAATATGCCAATTATCTGTTGAAGGTACGGATAAAATCCGGTCAATCTTACGTCAATATTGGTTTTTTGGTAACTTTCCAGTGAAGCCGTCGTTCGATATTAACCGAAATGTGGCCATGGTCACACAAACCAAGGCAATATCCATGATTTTCCACCAACTGGTTCAACTAAGTTGGCAATGATGATCAAGTTGAGCACTGATTTAGAACATCGCAAGTTGTTACATTCGCAAAAAAAACAACACCTAATGACCAGGCCTGACTTCGAGCTTCAAACTTCAAATCGAGCTTCTGTAATGGTTAGGTGACTCTGCTTGAAGTCAGTGAGAACTTCCGGCGTTTATCGAGAACACCGAAGCGGTTCGAGATATTGAGGCAGATTTTCGAAGTGACTTCTGCAGAGTCACTTAGCCATGCTTAAAACACGAAACGCGCACGAAAGTCAACGAAATTCAACTTCTGGCTGAGTAGCAACTTCTGGCATTTTAACTTCTGGCACTGCAGACTTTCGGCATTTTAAAAAGTGCACGTGAGTGTTTTAAGTTATTTTTCCACCGATACGAGCGTCTAATCCAATACTTGGAGCTACTGCAGTTGCATAGCGGATGTTTCCAGATATTGCGAATCACTGGAAAATACTGTGAGCAAAAAATTATGGAAATAAAAAAACCGCCTTGCAATGTTCCAAAAAATGCTTTTCTGCAATGAAACATATTCACCGGGTAGAATCAAAGTTTAATGAGGAGAAGGTTCGTATTTAAACATGAACACATACATTCTCGGAAAAACCTTTGAATTTTTTTTGCTGTTGCCTAGATATTTTTGCTCTCGTCTCATCAAAAAGATCTCGGAAAACAAGTTGGTGATAACCTCACTTGGCATCAAAACGCAAGCACACGAGCCTCCAAAACTCTTAAAGCACTTTGGTACCTCAGAAGAAATCTTCACCACAGAACTCTCCCCCAAGTTAAATTAAACGCATACAAAATAAACATTGTACCAATTATATCCTACGCCTGTCAAGTGTGGTATCCGTCTAAATGCGATCTAGTACTCATCGAAATAATACCAAAAAGTGCGACGAAATGGATAATAGGTTCTTCTCTCACATATAAGGAACTTTTAATCAAACTGAAAATTCTACCTCTATCTTTTCACTTCAAAATTCACAGCTTATTACTACTATGTGATCTCATAAACAATAAATACAACATTGCCATAGAAAAGTATATACATTTCAACAACAATAATCGGACGGGACAAGGCGCGAAATGTGAAATCAAACTTACGAAAAAACGATTATTCAAAAGCCACGAAAAATTCTGGTCGAGAACAGCCTATCTCTATAATATTGTAAACAAACACACAGACCCTACAGACAACAAGAATATAAAATATCGGATCAGCGACAATGATTGGAAATTTTTGATTAGAAGTTTTAACGAAATTGACATGTGCACTTGGAGAATTTGCTGCCTGTGCAAAATCTGTAACCCTATTTCAAAACTATCTCATTTATAACGATCAATAAGGGTGCTTCAACCCGTGCATTACAGAAGCCTGAACTACTACCACTACTACTACTACTACTACTACTACTACTACTACTACTACTACTACTACTACTACTACTACTACTACTACTACTACTACTACTACTACTACTACTACTACTACTACTACTACTACTACTACTACTACTATTACTACTACTACTTCTACTACTAGCAGTACTACTACTAAATAAGTATTGCCTCCAACTGACGCCATCCTTGCATAGATGTGGCTTACAGGAAGTTTTTGATGTATACTTATAAAAAAAGTTTGTCAAATTTGAAATATAATTGTCCTTTTTTTCATATATTGGTTGCGTGTAAAAACTCTCGAACAAAAATCATTGAGTATTTTTATGGCATTATGTGCTCTGTTTTAATTTTGATTTCTGTCTAATTTTATAAATGAATAAACACTTGATAATGGTGTAGAATGACTGCAACTCTGTGATACCCAAGGATATCATCCTTTGTTATTTATTTGATGTAGTACAATTTAATACGGAGCACTTAATTTAGTTCAATTTATTTGCCCTTCATCATTCAGTTCATAATTTGTTCAATTCTTGTCTTATGATCATTTCAAAACCTTATTTCTTGGTTTCCCGCTTCGTGATCAGAAATGTCTGATCACACCTTCTAGATTTGCTTATAAGCGCTTCAGTTCTTTTTTAAAGTTTTGCAATTCAATATCAGTTGAATAACTCTCTTTTCAAACCCGCTCCGCGAGTAAGCATTAAATACTCAAGTCAGGATTTCGCTCCTCGAATAACATTTTCAATGATAGTAAACGTACCCGCGTCGCGATTAACTACTCAATAATAATAAAGTACGACACGGCGCAGCCAGCAAACAAGCGTACACCACTCGGGATAGACGCTTTCTGGGATGAACCAACACCCAACCCTCGTCTTTGCTGGGAGAAATGGAGAGTGCAATTCAAATTGGCACTATTGGCAAAGGAGAATATAATTCTCGACACTCCACTTGGACCCAAACCCGAGATGGTGGACCTCCCAATCGAACCAATATACAAGGAATCGATGGAATCGATAATCGGCTCTTCTGCACAATCGGAGAGGGAAAGGAATGCTCGCATCGCACAACAAAAGATGAATTGGCAAAATAAATGCCAACGGGTAATTGAGATCGGCATAATGTGCGTCGACAAGCCGTGGTCACTTGCGGATCGCAAAACAGTGTCTCCTCTATCTGAGTATTAGGGCTGGAATCACGTCGCATTCTTAACTGCAAAAACCCGCACATCATGATTGATACTCCATCTACTGCAGAATTTTGGAAGATCGTGGAAGAGATATTCATCCGCCCCCGAAACATCACTTTTGATCGTCACGTTTTCCTAATTACGAAACAACTCCGGGAGAAACAATAGAACATTTCTACCGTAAACTAAAAGAATTGGCAGAAATGTGAGGCTTCGAAAATAAAGAGGAAACTTTGATACGTGATGTATTCATCACTAACTTGATTGATCCGGAAATTCAAAAAGAACTTCTCAAACAGACAGTGGAACCGCGTCAGGTTTTAGAAATAGCAATCAATATGGAACTCGGGATGCGTAATCAACACCAAATTCAGCAGCACAACAAGATTCTCATTCCAGCCAGTGTTAACGCAGTCCAGTTTCCAAATAGCTCTTGAACACCAAATTGGTCAAATCCGAACAATTTTTGGAGACAAAACAACCGCTCCTCACTCTATTGTTCAAACTCTGGGGGAATGTGGCTTCCCAATCATCGCAAAAAAAGTATGGCAAAAGTTAGGGCTTGCAATGATTGTGGACTCTTAAATCACTTTGCAAAAGTCTGTCGGAAACAAAAGAACGCAAAACCAGAAAACTCTAAGAAAAGGGCTGTAAACGCTGTGGAAGAAAAACCATATCCGGAAGATTCAGTGAACTTCCTTCAACCAGCTAAGCTCTATGAATCAGATTACAGCAGCGGGGAGGATAAAACGGTTGTTGGAATCGAAACTGCTGTATAGAATGTTGAGCCCCTCAAAATTCCCATCAAAACCGGTAATATCACTACTACACTGCTCGTGGACCCCGGAAGCGCATGCAGTATTCTCAATCGCTCACTCGCGTCGCAAGTGGTACAAACCAGACCTCGCCCTTTCTGGATCAGCGAAAAGGTGTTCACACAACTTCGGACCTTCTCGAATGAGCCAATTCGTGTCGAAGTAAAGATACAATCTCCAATCACAAGTAACGGATGGACTTTTGATTTAGCAACATTCACCGTCCTAGCTGATGGTCTTAAATTTTTAATTGGCCGAGAATTGTTTGATGAACTAGGATTAGCAGTGACACAATCTACATCCACTAAAGGTAATCTCGTCAACGACGTTTCTTCGTCGTCAGAATTTAAAGAACATATTGCAAAAACTTTTCCGGAATTAATATCTCGAATTGAAAAATCTAAAAATCAAGTAGCTAAATCTAAACTTCACAAAGACTTTCAACCTAGACATCAAAAAGGCAGACGTTTTCCGATCAACCTGCAAGAAGATAAACTCAATAACGAACTTAAAAAATACTAGACGATAAACATATAGTAAAATTTTCTAGTTGTCTTGATAAATATTTCATATCACCAATAGTGGTCACTGTAAAGAATGATCGAACGCTCAAGCGTGCGTTAGATTCCAAAAACTTAACTAAAGTCATTCTTAAGAACGAATATCAAATGCCGAATATCGACACACTTATCGAATCTACTTCTCAGCAAATTAGTGCTCCCGCGTCGCAACACACATATTTTTCTCCGCTTGATTTGTAGTACGCGTACAGCCAGTTAAATCTGGATACTAACACGGCAAATCACTGTAACTTTAACATAATTAGTGGCGATATGACCGGCACTTAGAGATTTCAAACAGGACTTTACGGGTTAACAGATATGCCAGCAGAATTTCAAAAAGCAATGGATTGTACCCAAATTGGTCTAAAGAATACCTATTGTTTCTTAGGCTATAATTTGGTTGTAAGCAATGTTTCTCTGGAGCAACATAAACGTTTTTTTATGAGCTGCCTTAGACGTTTAGATGACAAAAACCTTAGAATAAACATTCAAAATGTCACTTCGCAAAATTAGATATTGATTGGCTAGGGGTATCATATTTAGGGCTATCGTATTTCTCAATCGGGTTTCTTGCCCATCGAGTGTAAAACCTCTGCAATCTTAGCTCTTGAAGCCCCGAAAACTGTAAAGAAACTCCATTCTTTTCTGTGGTCGGTACATTATATCGGTAAATTTATTCCTAATCTTGCTCAAATTAGTCACCCTCTCTGTGCTTTGCTGAAAAAATCTTCTAAAATTATCTGGACCGAAGAGCACCAGAATTGCTTTAGCGAAATAAAAAATTGCATCTAGATCGCTACAGAAAATAGTCACTATAACCCGCAACTCGAAAAACGCGTAAAATGTGATGCGCCCCGCTCTGGTCTTGGAGCTGCACTTGAATAATTGACAGTTGACTGGTTGAAACCAACCGCATTTATGTCTCGATTTTTAAACCCTTGCGAAGTACGATACAGCGTAAACGAAATTGAACTTCTCGGAGTAGTCTGGTCTATTGAATATTTCAAAAATAACCTCTATGGTAAACGTTTTACAGTTATTACCGATCATAGAGCTCTCCCGTCTATCCTTAAAGAAAATAGATCGAACAAATCCTACAATAATTGATTAATTCGCTGGATTGATCGTTTAATTCCTCTTCAAATTGACATTGAACATTTACCAGGTGCAAAAATGGGTTTAGTTTACTATATTTCTAGACACCCGAATCTAAAAAAGTCTCTGCCTATGATGAGGAATTTATTGTCGCTAATTTAAAGTTAATTTCTGCATCTATTAAATCATTTTACTTAGAAACTTCTGAACGTGCATCTCATTTACATCAGTTAATAAAAGCACACGATCTAGCATCGAAAATCACATCTAAAATTGAGGCCAACAATAAGGCGATAAACTTTATTAGCGCACACGCAGCACGAGTACACAAACATAATTATTCTATTTTTCTCGGTCAGCGAAAGCCAGCCTCAAATATGAATAGTAGTTTAAGCAATTTAAAATATGTAGATCCCGCGTTACAATTACCATTTAACACTTCTCTTGCTAAGCGAAATAGAAGTAAGTGTAAACAATCATTCCCAATTTGGAATGGCAGATATCTCGCTAAGCGCGAAACTCACTTGAATGAGTCCAATTTCCCGCCAATTAAACAACATTCCACAAATAATCCTAAAATTCACGACCCGAAAATAGCATCAGTGCTTTTTGCCTTAAATCAATCTACAAATCAGTTCCTGAAAATTGAATCATGAATTCGATATAAATTTTATCAACACAGCAACACATTAGATGCCTTCAATGAAACATATCACCAGAGTCCGTTTCAATGATGCTTCTCATAGCGCGAACCCAAGTTCATTGACAGCGACATCCTGACACGCCGCGAATCAGGCAACAAAATCCGCGAATGCAACTCGCGCTCCGAATCAACTGGCAATTTCTCCAACCGCTACTCGTACCGCAAATCCACGAACAATTTTAACCCCAAGATCCCCAGCCCTATCTTCTAACCCCAGCCCACCTCTCAAAACAATCCCTCAAGTGCCTACATTTGATCACATTATTGGAAAAATTTTCAGCAAATCGCTGATCGCATCTTTAACAAGTAAGGAAGCCGTATTCACCGAAGTCCGCGACTGCATCTTCAATAACAACAAAAAGTCGTTTAAAAGCCCTCAACCCATATATCCACTCATATTGGAGGGATCTACACGTGCGATCCGGCTGCATTTGTATTGATGAAAAGATGGCGATACCAATCGTAAGATTAAGCGCAAGCCACCCTGGTACATGGGGGATGATTTTGTATGGCCACGCACTGCTGGTGGCCATATATAAACCGTGAGATAATTGTCAAAGCGATAGAGCGCAAACCCTGCACTGCTATCGGTAAGAACTTAAAATCTGTACTCCTTGCTAAAGAAATTAAACCTCATATAACATGTGCTGAACCAAATCAAGAATTGCAAATTGATTTTGGGGGACCTTTCTTTGACGAAAAAAAGGTAATGAAGTATACTTCTTAGCCGCTATAGACCGATTTTCTAAATATCCAACGATATGTATTTATGAAAAGGCCAATGGGCCATATATTCTCAATTTTGGACATGTATATAGAAAATAATGGAGTTCCACGCTCCATCAGATTGGATTAAGCGAAATGTTTAATTGGTAATCAAGTAAAGACTTTCTGCAATAAGAACAATAATCAAATGATTGAAGCTCCGGTTAATGAGCATCGTGCTATTGGTTTGGTAGAAAAATTAATTCAGACAATTAAGAATAGATTAGCATGTGTTAAAGAAGAGAATTCCGCAAGTAACAAATTTCATGTTAGACATGCATTAAAAATAGTTATGCATCAATTGCGATTCAGCAAACAGAAAACAACAAAGATCTCGCCATTCGAAACACATTTTGGTCGAAAACCAACCTAATACCCCGCTTAGTGTAACCACTACAAAACCCAAATTGTCTAATCTGTCGTACGAAAATATTGTCAATCATTATTTAGATGAGGACACTGTAACACCCGAGGCAATCCTTCCCAGTGACAAATGGGTAAACGGATACCGCAGCGATGTAGAAGTGGAAATCGGGATGACACGCGCAGCGAGAGAAGCAAGTCAACGCGAACAAGCGAACACTAATGGCAAATCACACTTTATACGCACAAACACGTGCCGCCCAATACCAATAACAGAGCGAGCAGTGCAACTCAAACTGGCCCACGAAGTGCACGGAAAAAGAAGGTCCAAGAAAAATTTGCGGGCCTCTATGAAGTGTTGGCGCCAGGATCCAACATACTGAAGGTCAGCCCAACGACGTCCACCATGAAACAGCCAGGCAAATCCATGGTAACAGTGCGCAATAGCGATATTGCAAAATTTGGCACGACACGGGAGAGACAGACGCCACTAGTGGTTTACGCGGATAGACGAGGTCCCCAAACGTGTGAGAAATTAGCAGAAGAACGAATTCAATCACACATAAAGCAATTCGCGAGCAAACTTAAAGGCTATAAGAAAATGAAGCAGAGAAAATGAGATCCGGGCAGCGGAGTATCGTCGTCACGCTCTAACATTTCACGCGCCCTGCGAGGGCGAATTCCAAAAATCCCAAACTTTGTTGCTCTCCGAAATCAAACTGCTTTACCCCAACTTCATTTGCCAAGCGAATTGAATATTCCAGAACAATCGGCTTCCTCATCGGCGCTTCAACAAGTGGATTCCGCTCCAACACACGGCAAACGTTCCTCAGATAGAAATAGACGAAGCCTTTTATATTATGGTTTTGAATCGCCATCAAATTCAACAATTGCAGCCCCTCCCAAACGTCCACGCAGAGCATGAGATGTTGAAAATTATCAGCCTCCACCTGAATCGATCGTCGAAACTGTCCACCACATTTCGGATCAACAACCGGACGAAACCAACTTATCCCCGATAATAGGAGACGTCTCGCCACCCGCTTCTATTCTGGATCGTTGGTATGCTCTATGACGTTGTTCTAAGCCGAAAATCAAGAAACGATGGATGAGTAAAGCGCGATTAAAAACTGAATTCTACTTCAAACTGAATCAATTATAAACCTTTAAATTAATACTTCCTATTTCTGAGCTGTGATAACCAGTACATATATTGTTATTATTTATTTAACCGGGGACCAAGTATTAAACTGTAAATAATGTTATTATTTTATACATACGAAAATTGCTATTGTCACAATTTTCTTTGTCGAACCAAGGGGTACGTGATACCCGAGAATATCATCCTATGTTATTTATTTGATGTAGTACATTTTAATACGATGCTCTTAAGTTAGTTCAATTTATTTGCCCTTCATCATTAAGTTCATATTGTTCAAATCTTCTCTTATGATCATTTCAATACTTACCTTTTTGGTTTCCCGCATCGTGGTCAGAAATGTCTGATCACACCTTCTAGATTTGCTTATAAGAACTTCAGTTCATTTTTCAAGTTTTGCAATTCAAAATCAGCTGATTAACTCTCTTTTCAAACCCGCTCCGCGAGTAGGCATAAAATACTCAAATAAAGATTTCGCTCCGCGAATCACAATTTCAATAATAGTAAACGTACCCGCGTCGGGAGTAACTACTCAAAATGTACAGCAATTTCAATTCGGCAGGAGTTTTATTACAATAAAGTCAGATTAGGATCGCCAACATACTTTTTTGGTGAAAAGTTTCAGTGAATGTCAACGCTGCTTTAGATTTAAGAATTTTTTTACCCAGAAATGATGTTTCGGATATGTAGCTAAAAAGCTTTGCAGTAAATGCTTTTCTTTGCAGTTCTCTAAGTTCAATGGAAGAATTAATCATCCAAACTGACTAACCTAACCAACATAACCGTCCACCGTCGGGCGAATTGCTCTCAAACAACCGTCTACCGTCGGGCGAATTGCTCTCAAACTTGTCTTTGTCAGTAGCTAGTCACGGTTTTGTGAAGCTATCTATAGTTTAACTGATGGGGCGGGAGATGAGCGCAGTGAGGGGGGCTGATCTTGGGGTGGGGGTGGGGGCTTGGGGTCAACTTCCGTGAACAGCCCTTCACACCATAAGTATAGGTCTCCAAAGCAGTTTGTGAATCGCACACTTTGAGACTAGTCAGCTGAAAGGCTCTAAGAGCACTTAATGCCCGCTGGGCGCTACCTGTTTATCCTGTTTTTGAGGACGAAAAGTCAAATGGGTCAGGCAAAAAATCGACCCAGCGAAAAATCGCATAAAAAAGACCAACTGGGTTGATAACATAACCGACTAACGTCGGGCGGTTTTTTTCTAACCGGTTCAAGTGAGTTGGCAATGATGATCAAGTTGAGCACTGTTCTAGTGTTCCGCAAGTTGCTACATACGCACAAAATATACAACACCTAATGACCATGCCGGAGTAAGCATCCGAGCTAACAGACTTGAAATTAACTATTGAGAGTACATTAGAAAATGAAGTATAATTAGCTTAAAGAAAAGAAATACAAATTAACTTTGTCTGTCACCTGATATTTGCCTGGTCTGTCCTGAAGTGCTGGTATATCAACATTTAAAGTTATTTAAAGGCTGAAAACCAGAATCAAAGAGAAAGAGGAATCAAAGAGAAAGAGAAAGAGGACACGCACAACGTCACAAAAATCTCTTGTTCTCTGTTTTGTGTCACTATATTTTGCCATCGGGTTGGACTGTCATAACACAGATGTCCTAGATGGGAAACTTGATGTACATTTTGTACAAATTTGGTCAAACTTCAATTCTGAATTACCTTTTTTAATAATTAGTGTAATATTTTAAATATGCGTTGTGATTTTCTCAAACAATTATAATTCAGTGTTAGCTTTTGCATGATGTGTTTTGATAGATTTTGCCAAGCTCCAATTGTAAATTTTAAGATACAAATATTGATTCACCACACGAACGAACATCCATCAAGATAAAAATGAAATTTTCAAATTTCATTTTAAAAGTGTAGAAGTTTTGTTTTGGTGACAAACTTAGGTCAATGGCAACGCTAACTTAGATTTGCAAAAACTTTTCCTAGAACATTGGTTTCTGAGATGTAACTTTATAAGCACAGATATCGAGTACTACAATTTTTGCTGCTTGTCCAGCGAGAGAATTCGTTATTTTTTGGATTATTTATTAGAGGCAAGTAATAATTAGCCATACAAAGATATTGAGTTCTCCTATGCGTTTTACGTCTTGCAGGGGGTATAACACAATGGGAACGATTATTAAAGAGATGTTTTTGACTGTAATTTTCATCTGATTACTGAATTTTATGGTGATTCATTCATAACGATTCCAAAGTTAATGGGTATTGGGTAATATTGTGGTAATCCGTGATATTTCACAAACGAAAATCACGAATTTGTCATACTATTTGAGTATTTTGCTATATCATTGCAGATGTCTCGTTATATCAATGATAATTAAATAATTCAGTCACGTTGAATTTTGTTCAGAACTTTTTCAAACACTGTGTTCTAAATGCGAGCCAAGCTCTTACAACTAATTGATTCAATGTTCCTATGATATCTTTCGAACATCCTTCAGTTTTTAGTAAACCAGGTAAAACAAAATATGACTCAACCTGCCGCTGACATCAAGATAGTGAATCTCCTCAAAAGTTTGAGCAACGAATTCAAAACCTTCAACTCTCAAAAAGCTCTTTTCGTTCAACTGTCAATACCTATCAAGATGTAAAAAATAATTTTTTAGGGTGTCAGGACAAAATACCCAATACCAAAATACCCAATGTGACAAAATACCCAAAATATACCCAATGTTTTATTCTAACGTTGAAACTATCAGAACGATTATTTAGCATAATATTTAGTTAGTGCGTTTGGCCATGCCTCGCGGGCCATGGCCATGCCTCAGCGGCCCGTGGGACGTGATATGAAACTATCACAACCGAACATGGAATTAAACTAGCTACTTAATTGCGAGAAAACATGCTTGTAAATTTGGTTCTACTTCATTTCACCCCTATTCATTTAACCCCCTATCATTTAACCCCGATTTATTCACCCCTCTATCATTTAACCCCTCTATCATTTCACCCATCTATCATTTCATCCCGCCAATTAGCAGTCGACATTAAAGGCATGTTTTGTCATAATTAAGTGGATAGATTAATCCCACGTTCGGTTGTGATAGTTTCATATCAAGTCCCACGGGCCGCTGAGGCATGGCCATGGCCCGCGAGGCATGGCCAAATGATTTTATTGCTAATTTAATAATCCTTATTTTATAGGGATTAAAATCGGGGTGAAATGATAGTGGGGTTAAAAGATAGAGGGGTTAAATGATACAGGGGTGAATAAATCGGGGTTAAATGATAGGGGGTTAAATGAATAGGGGTGAAAAAATGGGACACCGTAAATTTGAGTGCTAATTTGTAATCGGATTATTGAACGAAAAGATCAAAGTGAATAAATTGGGTATAATGACATTGGGTATTTTGGCACATTCGGTATTTTGGCTTTGGGTATTTTGTCATGTAACCATTTTTTAGCACAATTTGCAACGTAATTTTTTTTAAAACGCAATTAGTAACCATTTTTTTTTACACAGAAAAAGAAATTATCGTGTTTTTTGCACTCTGATAGGAATTCCATTCTGTGATGCTGACATCAATGTGGTTTTTTAAAGTAAAAGGTAGATGAAGTTCGTGTCTTAAATTATCAAAAGGTGGCTGCTCTAACATAAGACATTTCGATATCCCAGATTTTCAAAAACCAGCAATAAATGTCAATTTTCGCGTGGACATCAAAGCTAAAGACTTCTCCATTTAATTGAAGTTAGACTCTCTTTGATGTGAAAATATTTATAGAAAAAAGAAAAATAACCAATTAAAACAAAATAACCAAATAAAAACCTACTGAAAACTTATAAAAAATATCAGAAATGACAAACTGATCAAGACGCATTTCGAAAAGTTTTTATTTCTGTGAAATTTTTTGATCCAAAAGCAAGGAGTTGCCAGTGATGCATTCTGGAGGCTTAAATCACATCAAAACCGTAAAAAACCTAACATAACAAAAAATAGAAATATTCAAAATACTGCTCACTAAGCATTGAAATTTATTCAAAGATTAACAGCCAGAATTAGTGAGGAGAAAAACTATCCTTCTTCAGAGGTGGGCACGTATATGGTCAAAATAAATCGGTTGTTTGTTGTTGCTGGTGACTATATTTGTCAATAGGTTTCCGCAAACCACTATAATTAGTAATAATTGTTTCATTTGGTGGAAAATTGTTGATCAATGCACGATGCAAAACAGCTGCAAAATTCCGTTTGCCTTCTGAGTGTTATGAGGTCCCATTAAAGAGCAGAATCTACATTTTTTCTCAAATAGCTCCAAAGGTCAGCTATCATCGAGTTCTGAGGAAGGCATCAATATTAGCTGTGTTTGCATTCCTGAAGCTGGTGGGCTAATGCAAAACCTTTGTTACTGTCTTGAGTAATCTATTTGACTTTGATATTCTTTATTTCATCGCTAAAAAAAACAAAAATTATTCAGTCAATTAGATGTTCCTCTGCTATATAATTTAGTAAGAAGAAGAAACAGAAGCCAAGATTAACTTTTCTCTAGATCAAAAAGTCTATTTAACATTTCATTAGAGCCAACAGTGTTCATTATGTCTCTGTTCATTTTTTGGTTAAAATAAGATAAATGATCAAAATCAGTTATAATTACTCCACATAATCTTTCAACGCTCTTTAAAATTTTTTTGGCGAGAAAAACTGATTTTTGGGTAACAACCTCATAACTTTTAGTCAATTTGTCTCCGTATGCACAGGATAACCCATCAGAATCAAGAGTGCCGAAACTGATTATCGGTCAGAAAATTGTCCGCGTTTTTAAATATTTTTATTCCGCAGTAAGTTGCACCAAATATATATTCCCGAAGTTCGTTTATACTAATTACTAAGCTCGCTTCATTTTCATTTTTTTTAATTCAACTTGCAACAATTTTCGCGCAACGGTGAAACCAGAGCCGAATTTTGACATCTGAGTTAAATTTTCTTTTATGAGATTTGGGTTTTGACTAAACAGTTTTAGGTCTAAGTAACTTTGACCTCGGTTTTTAAAACCACACTGCTTCAAAAGTGGCGAGAAAGTGTTCTGTCATCTTGAGCTCTATGCTGAAGTTTTCACTGAAATTAGTATGAAGTTTACATTGGTTTTTTCATTCAAAAATACCTTTTTTGTACTCAGGGATAAGAGATACCAATATATTTTTTTGATTAACTAACTATTGCAAAAATCAAATGGCATTCTTTTAGTAGACCATTCAGAAATATGGACCCATTTTTAAACAAGATTTGTTATGTTTCAGTGTTGCTGTCACAAAATCGTTAGCGCGAAAAATCACAATTTGCTGCATTACTGCAACAATTTCTACTGCAACAATGTCTTTGAATTTTTTACTTCATCAATGCACAAAAAGAAGTTTTTTTAAAAGTAAATTAGATGTTCCTTCATTGTGTCATATAATTTAGTAAGCGGAAAATACAGAGGCTGGAAATTTTTTTTGTCGAGATAGAACAATCTTTTTAACATGCCGAGGGATACAAAAGTGATCAATATATCTCCATTCTTCTTCTGTTTAAAGTTGGAAAAGTTATTTATAAATACATCATGCAATCTTAAAAATAACATATAAAAAATTTTTTCTGCAAAATAAGAAGTTGCGTACATCTGAGAACAAGATGGTCTCAGACTCAGTAATTAAAAAACAAGTTCTCAGTGAGTGAGCGATGGCGTTTTTTATCGCCCTTGTCCCATGTCTCTCAATCAACGACAAAATACATTTGATTAATTCATTACCCTCGAGCTAATCAAATGTGTTATGTTAATGATTGGAATGCACGGGACAAAAGGTGTTAAAAAGCACTAAATAAACACTGGGAATTTGCTTTCTTTTATCTTCTTTCTTAACTATGGAGTAACTCTGGTAATTATGTTGAGTAATTTTTATGCCCTTGACAATTTCTACTCCATCACTGCAAAAAGCGTTCTAAAGCAATAAGATGCTCCTTTGCTCTAATATCTTTTTTAATGAGAAGAAGAAGAACCAGTAGCAGGTTTTGTTTTTTCCTAGATCAAAACAATCTTGATAAACTGCCAAAAGTGCCAACAGTGTTCAACGTGTCTCAATTCTTCTTCTGGTTAAATTGAAAAAATATCAAAATAAAATTAAATTACCGAACACAATCTTTCAATCCTCTCTAAAAAAGCTCTTTAGACTAGAAGAATGGATGTTTGGATATACTAAGGTAATAGCTTTCAGTCAATTTGTATACACAGGAGCAGATAGTCCGAGAGCTTCAAGATTTCAAAACTGATTATCGGTCAAAAAATTGTCCGCGTTTTAAATAATTTTATTCTGCAGTAAGTTGCACCAAATATATATTCCCAAAGTTTGTTTATACTAATTAATAAGCTCGCTTCATTTTCAATTTTTTTATTTAACTTGCAAAAATTTTCGCGCAACGGTGAAACCAGAGCCGAATTTTGACATCTGAGTTAAATTTTCTTTTATGAGATTTGGGTTTTGACTAAACAGTTTTAGGTCTAAGCAACTTTGACCTCGGTTTTTAAAACCACACTGCTTCGAAAGTGGCGAAAAAGTGTTCTGTCATCTTGAGCTCTATGCTGAGGTTTTCACTGAAATTAGTATGAAGTTAACATTGGTTTTTTCATTCAAAAATACTTTTTTTTGTACTCAGGGATAAGAGATACCAATTCATTTTTTTGATTAACTAACTATTGCAAATATTAAATGGCATTCTTTTTGTAGACCAATCAGAGTTATGGACCCATTTTTCAACAAGATTTGTTATGTCTCAGTACTGCTGTCAAAAAATTGTTAGCGCAAAAAATCACAATTTGCTGCATTACTGCAACAAATTCTACATGTCTTTGGAATTTTTACTTCATCACTGCACAAAAAGAAGTTTTTTTAAAGTCAATTAGATGTTCCTTTTTTATGATATGTAAATTAGTAAGCGGAAAATACAGAGGCTGGAATTTTTTTTTGTCGAGATAGAACAATCTTTTTAACATGCCGAGAGATCCAACAGTGATCAATATATCTCCATTCTTCTTCTGTTTAAATTTGGAAAAATCATTTATAAATACACCATACAATCTTAAAATTAACCTTTAAAAAAAATTTTTTGCTAAAGAAGAAATTTCGTCCATCTGTGAACAAGATGGTCTCAGACTCAGTAATTAAAAAGCAAGTTCTCAGTGAGTGAATGATGGCGTTTTTTATCGCCTTTTGTCCCATGTCTCTCAATCAAAGACAAAACACATTTGAGTAATTAATTACCCTCGAGCTAATCAAATGTGTTATGTTAATGATTGGAAAGCACGGGACAAAAGGTGTTAAAAAGCACTAATTAAACACTGAGAGTTTGCTTTCTTTTAACTTCTTTCTGAACTATGGAGTAACTCTAGTAATTATGTTGAGTAGTTCTTATGCCCTTGACAATTTCTACTCCATCACTGCAAAAAGGCGTTCTAAAGCAATAAGAAGCTCCTTTGCTATAAAATACTTTTTAATGGGAAGAAGAAGAAGAACCAGTAGCAGATTTTGTTTTTCCCAAGATCAAATTAATCTTGATAAACTGCCAAAAGTGCCAACAGTATTCAACGTGTCTCAATTCTTCTTCTGGTTAAATTGAAAAAATGTCAAAATAAATTATAATTAGCGAACACAATCTTTCAATCCTCCCTAAAAAAGCTCTTTAGACTAGAAGAATGGATATTTGGATACTAAGGTAATAGCTTTCAGTCAATTTGTATGCACAGGAACAGATAGTTCAAGAGCTTCAAGATTTCAAAACTTATTATCGGTCAAAAAATTGGCAGCGTTTCCAAAAATATTTATTCCATTTCATTTTCGCCAACAGTGTCCATTATGTCACCCACATTTTTTGGTTTAAAGAAGATAAATGATCAAAGTCATTTATAATTACTACACATAATCTTTCAATTGTCTTTAAAAAACTTTTTTGGCGAGAAGAATTGATTTTTGGGTAACCAACCAGATTTAAGAGGGCACAAACTGATTATCGGTCAAAATATTGTCCGCATTTTTGTCTTATTTTCGCAGCAAGTTCTACTAAGCCTATACTCCCAAAGTTCGTTTACCCTTATTACTAAGGTCGCTTCATTTTCATTTTTTTAAACTCAACTTGCAAAAATTTTCTCACAACGGTGGAACCACAGCCAAATATTGACATCTGAGGTAATTTTTTTTGAGATTTGAGAGAAATGCCCCTTTTTTGGATATAATCATTGGTCTAAGCAACTTTGACTTCAGACTTAAAAACCACATTGCTTCACAAGTTGCGAGAAAGTGTTCTGTCATCTTGAGCTCTATGCTGAAGTTTTCACTGAAATTAGTATGAAGTTAACATTGATTGTTTCATTCAAAATACCTTTTTTGTACTCAGGGATAAGAGATATCAATGCTTTTTTTAATTAACTTACCATTGCAAAAATCAAATGGCATGTTTTTTTGTAGACAATTCGGAATTATGGACCTATTTTTAAACAAGATTTATTATGTTTCAGTGTTGCTGTCAAAAAAATGTTGGCGCAAAAATCAGAATTTGCTGCATTACTGCAACAATTTTTGCATGCCTTTAGAATTCTTACCACATCACTGCGCAAAAACACGTTTTTTAAAAGTCAATTAGATGTTCCTTTACTATGATATATAATTTAGTGAGCGGAAAATACAGAGGTTGGACATTTCTTTTGTCGAGATAGAACAATCTTTTTAACATGCCGAGGTATCCAACAGTGATAAAAATATCTCCATTCTTCTTTTGTTTAAAGTTGGAAAAATCATTTACAAATACACCATACAATCTTAAAATTTACCTTTAAAAAAGTTTTTTGGCTAAAGAAGAAATTACGTTCTTCTGTGAACAGGAAAGTCTCAGACTCTGTAATTAAAAAGCAACTTCTCAGTGAGTGAATGATGGCGTTTTTATTGCCTTTTTGTCCCATGTCTCTCAATCATTGACAAAGCACTTTTGATTAACTCATTACCCTCGAGCTAATCAAATGTGTTATGTTAATGATTGGAAAGCACGTGACAAAAGGGTGTTAAAAAACACTAATTAAACACTGAGAAGTTGCTTTCTTTCATCTCCTTTTGCAACTATGGAGAAACAGTTTTTTTATTTAACATGCAGTTTTTTCTTGCAATGGTTGAGCCGGAGCCCATTTTCGGCATCTGAGTTTTGTTTTGTGAGATTTGAAATGAATTTCCCCTTTTTTGGATATAACCAGATGTTTTAACTGAGTCTCCCAAGACTATACAAATAAAGATCTCGAAAATATATTCCAATCTAAGAATACTCAATTGAAATATCTTCAGGTTTAAAGACCTCATTTGACGAGAAAATTTTTGGTTATCTGAAACTTCATGCTGAAGTTTTCATGCCATCATCAGAATCAGTATGAATGCATCAATGATTGCTTTTTCAATCAACATGCGATTGTCGTACTTAGGGATAAGAGATACCAATTGAATTTTTCTGCTGAACTAAAAATTGCAAAAATCAAATAACATTTTTTGTAGAGACATTTCGGCCCTATGGAGCAAATCGTAATCTAGCTTTATTATGGTTCAGTGTTGCTGTCGACAAATTGTTGTCAAGAAATTTTACAACTTGCTACAGTACTTCAACAAGTTATACCTGTCTTTTTTAATTTATACTTGATCACTGCAAAAACAGGCTTTAATTAGTCAATTAGACGTTCCTTGACTATGAAATACCGTCTCCAAGAATAAAACGTGGCCGGGTTTTGCTTTTTTTTGAGAGAAAAAAATCATTTTAACATGTCCAGAGAGCATACAGTGTTCAATATATCTCCATTCCTTTTGCGTTTAAAGTAAAAAAATATCAAAATCAGTTTATAGATACTCCATACAATGACATTGCAAGCAATTAATCGTCTGTATTCCTATTTATATAACCCTTTATTTGCTAATATACAAATTGGTTTTTAAGACTAACGATACGAATTACATCTTTCAATGTGCTCTTAAAAACGTATTTTTTTTGGAAGGGAAGCATTTTCTGTGTCCAAGATGGTCTCACACTCTGTACTTAGAAAACAAGCTCTCAGCGAGTGAAGGGAGCTTTTTATCACCTTTCTGTTCCATATTTTCCAATCAACAACATAACACACTTGATTAACTAGACACATTGAACTCACAAAAATTTTCGGCCTTTCCCATTTTTGTTTTCAATTTTGTTAGTTTTTGCAACTGAAGTAAAATCACATGATCTTGATTTTAGATGCACATGTTTTTTTTCATATTCATGAATAACGCTTTGACACTTTGTGAAAAAGAATTTTTTGAGTATCTCGCATTCAATTCGTTGGTAACAATGAACAGTTTTTGTTTACAGTCTGGCAGAGTTCCATTGCAAATTTTGGAAATTTTTCATCTGTTGTGTTTAAACAGTCTTCAAATGTTTTCATCCAGATGCTTGCAAGAACCACTATTTTAGCCAGACAATATTTTCGACGAAATAAATTCTCAATACTGGCTGAAAAGGCAATAGCCACAGTTAGCTTCAAAAGATTTCATAGTAGCTCTTGTTGTTTCCGGACATTTTTCATCTGAATCATTATCGTATGTATTTTTGCTCCCCAGAAATCCTCAAAAATTTGTGTTCAATATTTTTCAGTTTCCGATAGCTTCTCCTGGTGTAAATATAACTAACGGGCGCAATGTAAGCTAACAGTCCTTCAGCTCTTGAAGAATTTGAGAAAAAAGCGATGAAAGATAAAACATTAAGGATTAGGAGAGAAAAAGGGATGCTGTTACAAAACCGAAGCTAAACTTTTTAAGTGGGTGAAGCCAGCGAACATGGTTGTTATCTATAAAGAAAACATAGTATTACTATACAGAAAAAATTCTAACAGATCTTTGTAGAATATTTACAAAAATTATTAAAACTTGACAGTACGGCTCGAACAGTTGGATGAACAAAACTTTTACCCGACAACTTTACGAGATTGGGGAAGATATATATATATATATATATATATATATATATATATATATATATATATATTTATATATATATATATATATAGACATATTATATATATATATATATATATATATATATATATCATATGTCTATATATATTTGTGTATATATATATATATATATATATATATATATATATTTGTGTGTGTGTGTGTGTGTGTGTGTGTGTGCGAGGGCACAGTAAGAGTGTACAATTCACTATCGAAACCTTTCGCGATCGTCTCTGGAGTTAGACAAGGCTCGATACTTGCGCATTTCTTATTTAACCTTGTTATCGACTGGTCAATGCATGAAGCCAACGAAAAGCAGCTCCTCGGCATCGCTCTCGACGATATGATAATAACTGATCTTAACTTCGCCGATGATATCTGCCTACTAGACGACAACATAGCCGATGCGCAGACACTTCTCGATCTAGTTACAAAGGCTGCTGCAAAAGGTGGGCTTGAAATAAACATCTCCAAGACCAAGATCTGCTCAGGTTGCCCCGAGGACCAAATGAACTGTAACGGAAAACCGATTGAAAAAGTCGATTCCTTCACTTACCTGGGCAGCAACCTCCAACTTGATGGTGTTGTATCCCACGAAATCCGAACCCGTCTTGGCAAGGCGACAGGCCGCCTTAAACAGCTTGACATGCTTTGGAAACGAAGATCAAATCCACCGAGAATCAAAGCTAAAGTCTACAAAGCATGTGTCCAAAGCGCACTGCTGTACGGATGTGAATCCTGGCCCGTAAAGATCTCTGACACTCACCTCATTGACTCCTTCAACCGAAGAAGCCTCACCAAACTCGGTGTAGCAGCGGAAGACATCAGTATCACCATACAAAAGCGAAAGCTGACACGGTTGGGACACACTTTACGCATGGATCCAGACATGATACCGAACGCTAGCCTCGAATTTGAGAAAGCTGACAATTGGACGCGACCCCCCGGAGGAACGAAGGATACATAGAGGCGCTTAGTGAAGAAGGAGCTCCAACCGTTCCTGAAACCCCTCAAAATGACTCACAAGAAATGGGAGTCTTCCTGGTTCAATATCGCCAAGGAGACCGCACAGAATCGGCGTCAGTAGAGAGCCATCGTGAGAGACGTTCATATGGCGGACAATGGGCAGTAATGCTCGTAATGCCCTACAAGAGACAAGAGAGGGCGGCTCTTTTCTTCAGCCAAATTTTAATTTTCGAGCACGCATTGTAGAAGAAAAATGGAAACATCTTTTTGCTGACCCTTCGCAGTTTTCCAGATCTGTAATGATTTACACCCTGATCTCGGCGGCCGTAAGTTTTTAATCCCCTAATGCACGTGGTATAGCGGGAGGTATTGGTAAAGCAGAACACATCCAAGTTTCCTTACATGAAACAAGTATTGAAAACACAAAAAACCTAGAAAAGAGAATATCGGTTTTTTTGTTCGGGAAATTACATTCTTGGGTTGTTGTTGTCAGCTTTTGCTACTTTTGGGTGTTTGTGTTACGTATCTGCTATTTTTTTACGGACAACTCTTCATAGCCAGCCGTTCGAATATTTATTTCTGTCCAGATTTTATCATAATTTTTATTCCGTCCATAAAAACTACTCGTTTTTTGCCCTAAGATGTTTTTGGTGTTGCGTTGGAGCACATCCACAAAACTGTTGACCCCATTAGGTGTTTGGCATCAGCAACAAGCAATTTTTTTAGGACAATTAGTTTAATTTAAAAAAAATGAAAAAAGGCGAGATTATCATTTACATCAACTCACTCTCCTGGAATTTTATTTTTTGGAGCCATTTTACTTTCAGGGGCTGTTAATTCAGATCAACTGTAAGAATGCAATAGATATCGTTCACCTACTTTTCAAAAAAAATTTTGATCTTTCTTAGTTTAGTTTTCAATTTTGTTAGCTTTTTGCAACCGAAGTAAAATCACATGTCTGTGATTTTAGATACACATGCTTTTTTCATATTCAAGAGTGACGCCTTGACACTTTTGTATAAAAGCATTTTTTGTGTATCTCCATTTTAGTTAGTTCGTTGCAATAAAACAATTTTTGTTCGGAGTCTAGAAGAGTTGAATTGCAAACTAGGGAGATTTTACTACGGTTTTATCTTCAGTATTTATACAGTCTTCAAATGTTTTCATCCGGATGTTTCCTAGAAACCCAAAAAGTTGCAAGAATTTTAAAAACTCAAAAAAACTATAGTAAAAAATACGTTTCAACGGAATCCTTATTCTCCTCTGGGTGTCTATTCTGAGTCTGTACATTTTTAGAGCTCAACAGAATCCCTGTTTAATTGAAGCAAAAAAAATGTGTATAAAAGAATGAGAAGTGAAAACTTGAACAGACTGCTAAATTTTATTAAAAAAATGAAGAACAAATACTTTTCCCTTCTCTCTGAAATCGTTAAATTTTTCAGAAATATATTACTTTGGATGTTGCATCATGCATTTCTTAATACATAAAAATTCCGTCGATCAAACAAAGAAAGTCAAAAAATAATTTTCAAATTCTTTTTAATTTAATAAAAAAAATTTGAAAAAAAATTTTCTTTGATTTTAATCGAACAAATTGAAAAGGGGTCCCAACAAGGGACGCATTAATCAAAATAATATTGAAAAGTAACCGACAGAATGGCGAGATATCTGCCCAAGAGACCTCAGAGCCGAAAAGTACAGATATAAAAGAATCAGAAATCAGCTACAAGCGCCTCCAAAGATTTTGTTTCAATCAAACTCAAATTTACAAAGTGCAAAAACTGTTTAGCTCATAGAATGAAGTCACGCATTTTGAAACATCTAGTACGCCAGGGCAGTTTAATTGAAAAAGAATGCTAGTGAAGTTTTATGGTACGCCAGGACAGTTAAAGTGAAAATGAATGTTAGAGAAGTTTTTTGGTGCAAAATAGGAGTGACGTCCCAACCCTTTTTCTTTTGAAGATCAGATGATGGCTCCTGCGTTTGGCAATTCAGTCTTTGAATACTCCCACTCAGGAAAACAAAAAAAACTAAAACCTTTGAAAAGACTTCTTCGAATGTCAATCTTAAAAATTTTTTCAACCAAATGTCAAACTAAAAAACAGTCAACTGATGGAAAAAATTAGAAGCCTATAAAAAATGATACGTAAAAAGAGAAGAAAGACTCTAAAAATTTAATAGAAGGAAAGAAAAGAAAAAAAAAGAAGAGATGAACAAATATTTTATTGCTATTCCATTGAAATCAAAATATATTTTTTTGTAAGTTTTTGGGGCCTTTACGCTCAAATGCAAACACAACACAACCTGGCAACTTTAAGCTACACGTAAAGGTTTTTGGTTAAAATTTCTCTGAAAGCATTAATTGTGAGACTTTCAAGGCTCACAAAATGTTTCATCTCTGCGCTGGTGTAACGTGAAATCCCTGTGAAACTTTCAGTAACAAAATTTTTCTTTTACCACTTTGAGATTTTTTCGGAAAAATAGAATGTCAGATATTTTGCATAATTTTACAGGAAATTTCTTTATGTATTGTAAACTGTCTCCCCTACTATTGGATGTTTCCATTGGCACTAAAACGACAGATTTGATTTTCTTGTTTAAGGGACACTTAATAACCTACGAAAGAAAAAAATCAAACACTTCAGGAAAGTGGCAAAAAATTTTCTTCTTCAAACTGCGTTATTTCAATTTTTTTGAAAGATTAATGCTTGCTTGGTTCAAATGGTCTCTTTTTGTTCAGCAATCACATTCATACAATATTTTTTCAAGAGTCGTTTTTATTTCCTCAATTCAAAAGATTGTGCTGTTTTTAGTGAGGTCAGAAAGAATTTTTATCGCAGCAGGAGACAAGACAAAGGCAAATTTTAAGTAAGCTATCAAACGATGTTCGATGTGGCCATTTGTAGCCAAATTGGTTAAATAAATATCGACACTTCAACGTTGCTCATGACAACAAACTTTGCTGAGAAAAATAGGTTGCGCGTTGAGAACAACTAGTCAGTTTAGACAAAATAATCGAAACTGTGGACAAGAGAGATGTTCTAACTCGTTTTGTTCCCGAGAAAAGATAGTTGCTTATGCCGTCTTGTAATATCGCTTTTGAATATACTGACTCACAACAACAAAAAAGCAGGAAGCCAGGCGTGAAGAAGTTGCTCAACAAATCAGGTTTACATTTTTTTCCAGAACATTTTTTTATCATATCTTTCATGTTGTTTTCCTGGCAAAACAGTGACTTGAATGATAACTTAATTTGAGAGGCACAGAATTAAACGCTAGAGAAAATTGTTGAAATTCAATGTGATAGATCAGAAAAAAAAGCTATATATCTTGCGTGAAAACTGACAGCTGATTCCACGTGTAGGAATTCAACTTTTTGAAAATGTGATGCATATTGCAAAACAATTGACATTGCATGTGATTTTTGTCTCTGTTTAAATTATACCAAAATGTGGGTTGTGTTGTTTTTTTCATTTTTAATTTTCAAGAAACAAGTAATCAAGTAATCAAATTTGTTCTGAAAAGACTGCTTCAGATTCATTTTTGCAAAACTGATAATTAAGAGAACATAAACGTGAATCAACCCCCCCCCCCCTTGGTATTCGATCAAAGTGGGGATAGCTAGTCAACCCTATGCATAACGGCCAATTTCGTCTTTTGACAATTAAATTACTGCATACATTAGTTCAATAAAACGGCACAAAAATTTAAGCTGATTTAACGTGCATAAATTCTGTAATCTAAAAAATTTCTAAATTTTTTGTCGGTGTGATCATAGATTTAAAGCAAAAACAAAAAATCCTTCTATAGAATGGCTTAGAATGAGTTATCGAAGAGCGACTTTGTTTACAGAAATTTTTCTCCCCGGATGCAGTTTGAAGTTTTGCATGAGCACAAAAATATCAGCTCTTCGTGTAAAGCTAGTGATTCTTCCGTTGGTCTTGTGTTGCCTATGGCTGAGTTTTGAGGTGAGTTGTTTGAGTTCACACGAAGACAACGAGGTGGTGACTGTTGTGAAAGCCAAAAACTAGAGGAGTAACTACTGTGATCGACCTTTTCTACTCTCTGCTCGAAAGTTTAAACCTCTTGATTTCTTAGGAACAGCTGTTTGCTCCATTGACATCACCTGCGCTTGATTTTGCTGGGTGGCTAAAATTTTCAACATTGAAAAACTTTCTTCCAATTTTGTTCCCCCTGCTAGCGATTTGTTTCAATATCTAATCTGAACATATCATCAATTGAGGTTTTGTTACTCACAAAAGGGTTCCCTTTGTAACAATTAAAGGTGCGGCGCAACTTGAACATCATAACAAAGTTATGGGTTATCAGAACCCAGGTTGAGGTGCCAGAAAGAAGTGACCTCTGATCAGACCACAGTCCAACGCACACGGTGTCTTTGCAGACCAAAGTTACAAGGTCTGGGACTTGGTTCGAGCGCACTTAAGTATGATCAGAGGTCACTTCAGTCTGGGGATGGGTTGATCAGAGGTCGATTCCGGATGGTAATGATCTGATCAGAGGTCATTTCTGTATGGGTTGGTATGATCAGAGGCGGATTCAAGCGCACATTAGCCAGATCAGAGAAGATTTCGAGCGCAATTAGGTTAGATCAGAGAAGATTTCGAGCGCAATTAGGTCTGATCGCAGACCAGTTCGAGCGCATTGTTTTCTTTCGATTTTTTGTATTTTTTTACTGTGAGAGTTGGCTCTGCCAAGAGGCACAAATAGCAGCATTCTGATCGCAGAAACATCTAGAATCTGATGGATCTGATCAGAACAAAAGGGGTCCAGCTGATAGAATATGCCCGTCCCCTTAAAAGAAAATTGGGATGATTTTTAACTGAAGACCAGGACGTTTCTTATAGAAAACTGTCTAAGTTTATCCATTGGATCAGAAATATGCACTACTATACTAAAAGAATTCTCTTCTCAACAGTTGGGTTTCATTTTCTTTAGCAATACTTTTAGAATTAGAATTGGCTTTTCCTTAGACGAAATTAATACTGCAAACATCAGTTTTTTTGAAATGAATGCATTATAGCAAAATAAAAGAGATTCGTTCACAGTGAAAACCATTCATTGATCAGACCATTTTGAGCGCAACTGAGTCTGTTCAGAGTCAATATCGAGCGCACAATAGTCTAATCAGGAGTGACTTTCGAGTGCACAATGTCTGATCAGAACTAATTTTGAGCGCACAACCGTTTGGACAATGGTCTGGGTTTGGTCTGGGCCATGGTCGCACAATCTTCTGGACAATGATCTGATTTCATTTTCGTCTGGCACGGTCCGGTCCGATCAGAGACAACTTTGAACGCACTTCCAGGGCACACGGTGTTTCGAGCGCAATTCAGTCTGATCAGTGGACTCTGATATAGACTGGTCTGATCAGATTTTTTTTCTCGTCTGGCGCGGTCTGATCAGAGTTCAGTTCCGGATGACGCTTCAACATGGGAAGCATTTTTTATTGCAATGTGATGGTACTGATTATCCCCTGTTTTGGGCAATTAATTGCATGTGCAACTGCAAACTTGACTCCACGGTAACAAGTTATTGTAAATCCTCCAGTTTCCACACAGCAAGAAGACATAAACTAACCTTGAGTTCTGAGTAAGATCAGAAACTTATTTTCGGAGGCGTAGGGCATAACGAATATGAAGCTCCTTTTTCACTTGAAAGCTACAGATGCTTATCATTGTCGTTGAAAATGTAACTGACGAACACTTTCTGTGCTTTAAGAAAATCTGACTTTGTCTCTTTGAGATCACGAAGTTTCAGTTAATGCTGTTTTTGAGTTTTTTTTCAATGAATTGGACCAGATTTCTGATTGATGGTAGTTATGAATATGGTTTTCTGGTATGGAAAAATTGAGGTCAAACCACAGCGGAACAAATATTAGATGACATTCTCTTCCCCTTGGATTGTTATCTCCCGGGCCGAGGTTTCACCCCAATTCCACCCCTAATTAGCGGGGATCA
Organism: Convolutriloba macropyga; assembly: GCF_964194025.1. Taxonomy (NCBI): domain Eukaryota; kingdom Metazoa; phylum Xenacoelomorpha; order Acoela; family Convolutidae; genus Convolutriloba; species Convolutriloba macropyga. Next base: position 65,897,958 of record NC_134475.1, read on the forward strand.
GGGTGTAATCCGTTTTCCACTCTTATTTATCGGGGAAAAGAGTGTAAGAGTGTTTTACACTCTTTTTTCCACCCTTATACTGAGTATCAATTTTTTTTACACTCTTACACCCTAGTTTTTGAGAGAGTATAATTTATGGTGGATGGATAAAAGATTACACTTTTTTTGCACCCTTAATCTGAGTACCGTTTTATAACACTCTTACATCCTTATTTTTGAGAGAGTTTAATACCCAACATAGGTTTTTTGAACTCTTGCTATAATCTGCTTTCAAACTATACTTGCAACTTTTCAAAAAAATCAGTTTGGCGAAAGTGAAACTGGAAAGTGTTCAAAGGAATGTTATTGAACGTATCAGATCTTTGTAAGCGGCTTTTACAATTTTACAAATTAGTTTAAAGTTGTGGCCATGTTTGGCGTTGTGCTTGAAAAAGAGCTCCTTTTATTTTGAACACCGTTAGTAAAACAAGCATATGAATATTGTGGTAAAGTTTTAGATAGCCTACTCAAGATCTGAACAGTAACTTTCAACAATGTTTCAAGATTAAGAATATATTCCTGGCACTTACGTTCATTCGGTACGACTGAGGCCAATAACCCGGCAACAGAAGTTAAATCAACGTTTGTTCTAGTAAACAGTTTCTATGCATACTATATCTCCGACTCTTTAACAAATAAATTAAATGTTAGAGTGTTAACGAAATAATCAAACAAGGCCGTGCTCAACTAACGTATATTTTCTTTTGTTTAAGAAAGAAATAATATATAAAATTTTATTTCAAAAAGTTTCGCTACATATATCAACCTCAGATAAATAGCAAATCAACATTTTTCTATTTCAAAAAATAAAAGGAGTTTCTAAAAAGACAGTTTCTGAAGTTTTATTTTTGTAGCGTCTTTTTAAAAGAAATGTTTACAACACGATCTTGTTTTTTAGTTTTCAAAATTTTTTTGTGTTGTTTTTAAATTTTTGGTATGAGTTTGGAAGCTTTCAGCGTTTTAGTTTGTTTTCTTTTCGAAAGTAAGTTTCGAAAAGAGCAAGATACGCTTTTCATTAATACTTCATGTCAGCTCATGGTTTGGTAGTCATCGCGTATGTTCAGCAATGGCTTCAAATGTGCTATGTGTATTGCTTTCAGATGAGATGGAATTTTGTGGCACCTTGCATTTATCACTTAAACCCCAATCAAAAACGCCTTTATGACACAACATTTGTTTAGAGGCTTACAGGTGAGTCTAATTGTTGGGACTCTGTCAGTTAAAAGAGTTTATGTCTGCAAGTTTAACGGACGGACATAAATAATTTTGCTTCCACTACGAGTTATTTTGTGTAACAAGTGCTATTTCAGATGCTGACCAAAATTAGACATCAAGGATGGTGTTGAGTGTCTTTGTTTTTAAAGCACTGTTTGGTATCTTGTTTCATAATAAAACAGTTAAGCTACTGCTTAATTGACATCCAAGTAGACAAAAATGGGATATATTTTTGTGGGTAAGTCTAGATTTGTTTTTCGTTTCGTTGTTGTTTTCGCATTTCTTTGGTCATATTAAACTTTTTCAAATGTTTAATTTACGACGCCAGAAGTTTATTTTTCATTTTTTAGAAGGTTGGAATTTTCACCATATATTTTCATTGATATCTGAGGCTTCTTCAGATTTTTGCCAGCTCTTTGTAGATCAAAAAGATCTCCAGGCAACTGGATAAATCTAGGTCTGATCCTTTCGGCAATATTTCCAAAACAAGAAGGGCCACAGATAGCGGATTTGAGAACGATTCCGGTCTCTTTTGGCATTGATATAACTTACAATAAAGATTTTTGCTGTTCTTCAATGTCGATTGTATTATTAAGGAGATCCAGAAGGGTTTTTGAAATCAATTTTTTTAACTACAAATATCCCTGCAAAGTGTGTTTGAATTGAAGAAATTTTGTGGTGTCGTGTTCTCATGTGTAATGTCCATGAATTTTTTGAAATGGTTTCTGTTTTTTTTTAGATATCATTTGGTGTAATTTTCCAATGAATTTTCTCCAAAATTTATCACTTTTTTTGCGTTGCTCTTTTCGTTGGTTTTGATATTTAATGTAGTACTAGTCAAAACATTTTTGAAAACCCGCTTTTTAGACAGTCAAGGCATGCTTTGTTCTCCAGAGCTAATATTCATTTCAGCGCTCGATTTTTTGTCCTACTATTGGCAGTAAAAAATTCCAGGCGAAACATCCTTGCTGAACCATTTTTTACCGTACCATCTAACCCATTACTTAAACAAAAGTTTTTGTGGTTGCTAGTTTGAGAATAAGTTTAAGCATTGATCTTTCAGTATCTGCAGGTATGTCACTGCAATAAAAACATTGCACGGCTACTTTGATGATTTCTGAGACGGGCAAAGTAATGTTCAAATTTTTTACATTTAGTGATATAATCTGCTCAATTGCCTCAAGCGCAAGATTTTCAGATTTTATCTAGCTCTATGACTCGGTGTTTCTGTGATGGATACCAAAGGTTTTGAAAAAAAAACAGTTCAAAAAACTGTGTTCATTGTCAAGTACTCCAGGAGGTATGAAAAGGGGGCTAAATTGTGTGTTTTCCAAGTGCTTTGTCGTCAGCTGATGAAAGGACATTGATTCTACGCCCGTGTCTGTAAATATTTATATTAAATTATTCTGATGAGATCTTGTTCTTTCATTGCAATTAAAAAAGTCAGTTAAGAGAATGACTCTCCCTTCATATGGTATTCGGTCAACTTAGGTGCGCATGTCTCCTGCTAGATAAAATTATATGCTATGTAATATCTGACAGTACTCAACATTGAAATAGTAACGAGTGGAAATTATATGGAACCTCAATTAAGAAAGTGAAAAATGCACTAGAGTTCCAATAAAGGATTGACTGAATCAAAGAATTGCATTAAAGGTGAGAAGCACTGCGCTCCTAGAGTAGCAATAGTCCTTGCTAAAAGAAAAATTTCAATCTGTATGTAGTCGGTTGAGCGTTGCCTGAGAGTAAGAGGTTCGCGGAAACAATATACTTTAGCTTTTCAATAAAGCGAAACTTATCTTGATCCAATGTTTTCAATGTCAGTGTCCTCTTTTTTGCCCTGCCTTCTAGTGATGTTTTTCATAATTTTGGAAGCATGAGGATCTGCTCATGTAGTAGAAGAGAAAATTGATGAAATAATACACAGCCTTCTCTACATCTCATGCTCGTATTTGAGGTTTTTTTATTTGCTCCCTGTTTGGCTATTCAATACATGTTGGAAAATTTTGCGCATGCGGACTAAATATCTTAACATCAAAAGTCGTCTTTGAGAAAATGTTTTCCCAAGGACCGTATGTTCTGATGTCTAGCATTGCATCGCTTTCAGTTCTTTTGCTTTGATCTGCAGGGGACTCTACGTGAAAAGCCTGAAGTCATGGTTCAACCTCTACAACGTCGCATACTTTGTGGAGCATATTGCAAAAAGAATTGCGTATTTTGTTGTCTCTAATGTGTGTATGTTCACCCTTTGTGCAAAGCAAACCATTGGCAAGAGTAAATGTCTCACCATAATAACAGGTTGCAGGAACTATTTTGGGGTTCCCGTCCATAGCTCAGGGTTATTCTATCACGAAAATCTGATTTCGGTAAGTTCAAAATTGTATCTATTCAGAGGGAGAGAATTTAACCAGAATAACTTGCTTTTTCTAATTTTTCTGAGACTAATTTTGAAAGCGTTGAACACGATTTGGGGCAAGATTTTCGCATACAAGCTTCGTTTCGTCAATAATTTCGTCAAAAAGAACGTTTTCCTTCTATTTTTGCAACAGAAGCTTGGCGCAGAATTAAGTCGAGCCAATGGACGGGTCTTACATTGTCTTCAATTGTTGTGCTTCGATTTGCAAAAAATACCCTTGAAGAGTCTGAAAATATTGTTCAACCTCTACATCATCGCATACATCGTCGGGCAAATTGGAAAAGGGAATTGCGAATTTTGTTGAATCTAATGTCTGTATATTCACTTTGTTTAATGTATAACATGCGCATTTGTGGATGACTCATCACAATTACACATTGAGTGAATTTATTAGGTTGTCATTCAAACCTCAGGGCTATTCCATTACGAAAAATTGTTTTAGTTAGTTCAAATTAATATCTACTGAGAAGGAGAGATTTTAACAAGAATAAATTGGTTACTCTGAGGCTAATTTTTTGCATTCGCCTAAGTTTTTTTGAAGTTTCATTTGACAAGTGACTTACTGTTTTTTTTTGTTTTTGATCTTTTTCGCGTCTTCTGGTACTGAAGACTCAATCCTATTCATTGTATGCTTCCATTCGGTTTTTTCCGAGAGACTTAATAACAGTAATGGAAATTTTTTATTCATATACGCAATAGCACCGGAGAAAAAGGTTGAGACCGCTTTTGCAAACCAACAGTAAGAGAAGTCTCTTTACTTCGTGCTATTTATAGAATAAATAACTTAGGAGCTTATTAGTTTTTTTGAAAAAAATAATCGCTGTAGTGTTTGATTATGTCAGCAATTTTGGCGCAGTTCTTGCGATTAAATTCGGATTTTGTTGGAGAGCGGCATAATTTTGTGGCATGATTTTTTATACGTTTTTAGTTTTGTCAATAGTTAATTATTTTCTTTCTCTTCTGGCAACAGAAGTTTTCCACAGGATTAAGCTGAGCCAATGATCCATCCATAAGAGAACTCCATCTCCTTTTAATACAACAACCTCGTCCTATTGGAGTTTTATGGCTCCTCCTATGTGCTTTGACTTGTTGATGAGTCGGCACTTGATGATATGATATTGTACCCAAATTCTGGTCCTATGGCGTGGCGTTCATAAGGGAGATGTTTCAGGGAACTGGTTGATTCTGCCCCGAGTTGAGGTCACTGACATATGACCAGACAAGCCAGACAGCTTCCAGACAACCGAGACAACCAAATTTCTCTGTCCAGCCCAACCAGTCTAATGACCAGAAAACGCAGACAACGCAGACAACCCAGACAACCCAGCCAATCCTTTCGATGAGTCATTATGTCCAGACAACTCAGACAACGCAGACAACCCAGACAACCCAGCCAATCCATTCGACGAATCATTATGTCCAGACAACCCAGACAATACTGTCAGCTCAGTCAACAAGTCCCCGGGGTGAGGTGGTAGAAGTATGAACCGGGTGATCCAGACAAAAATTGGCCATGATCAGACAATCCAGACAAAAATTTGCCCGTGATTCGAATTTGTGCGAATTAGTGCGAGTTAATGCGAAGTAATTCGAAAAAGTGCGTTCATGTTTCGACTCTGCGTGACCATTCGAAATGATCCGAAAATCGGAGCATACTTCACGTTTCTAATGATTTTTTCCAAACTACTGTGTCAATTTAGACGAGCATAGGCGCGCTTTGTTGATTTTAAGTTCTTCTCGTCTATATTATTTAATTTGTTTTTCAAATCTTCCTGCTTAAAAAGTTATTGGGCTCTCCGATTAAAATTTTTTTAAAAAAAACTGTTGTTTCAAAATGATTTTAGTTTTGATGCAGTTTTTCTTTCATTTGTAATATTGCTACTCGCAAGCTGTGTTATTGATAACACTTCTAAAACATTTTGAGCATGATTGAATTGTGATCTTCAATTGCTATTAAAATCCCGGATTGCCCTATTTACGATTGTTTGGTTTAAATGCTGTTCATTTTTAGTCTCTTTTAAACTAAAATTTTTGTTTCGTAAAAACTTTAGTAAAGTAATAAATTTTTCTGCTTCAAAACAGTTTTTATCTAGGTTATAGATAGTCCAGACGAATTCTAGACTAATGCTCAGAACTCTTGTATAAGGCTCGGACTCATGATCAGACTTAACAGACTTATTCGCAGACAAGTTGCAGAACTATAACCAGACTTTCCAGACTGATATCCAGACAGTCTCCGGACTCATGATCAGACTTATCAGACTTATTCGCAGACAAGTTGATGAACTATGGCCAGAATTGCCATACTTTTGTCCAGACGAATTCCAGTCTCATGATCAGACCTAGCAGGCCTATGACCAAACCACCCAGTCTTATTGTCAGACAATTTCCAGACAACAAAAATTCTTCCAGACCATTTATAAAATGGTCAGTGTTTACTCCCCACCCCAGACGACCTGTTGTCTGGACATCAATCTGGGACCTCGACTCGGGGCTGCGTTTCCATCATCCGTTTACCGTACTTGGGTAAAATTAGGTTCATGAAGTTGCATAGTGACGGTACTCCACACATTGCCATAGCTAATGGATTAACCTGAGTGCTGCCGTCTTGAGAATTGAGGGTGTTTTCGTTTAATTATTTGTTTGATTGTCTAAGTTTTTGAATTCAGGAGGGAGGTTATAACCACGGACATAGCCTTTGTATGATCTTGATGGCCAGCTAGCTCCTTGCGGTGTTAGTTGCGTTTTTCGAGTCTGTTAGGAAGATGACTTCTTTATTTTGCTCTCACATGTACCTCTAAGTGAGTGAATGGCGTGTCCAAAACCGCGCTCTTGACCTCGGCACAACCATTTATTTCCACCAATTGGATCAGAACTTGTTTTGCTTATATCATGATCAATCATCCGCAGATTCTTTGTAATAATTCACTGATAATTTGACCGCGGCATTCGTCTAAGGGAATTAGTTGGTATACGTAGACAGTTTTTCTGCGGCAATTAGATTGGCTCGTTAGCACAGGTCACTGCACGAGGCTTTGAACGAGATAAGAAGCCGTTGCCATTCCTAAACATCAGGCCCATGGCATCCACTTGTTTTCATGGCAGCACAGCAAATAGCAGCACTACTTAACCTTTCAACTATCGAGGATTGGTATAGTGAAGAGTGAGGTGGAATGTAGGTTTTGATCTATTCGTGTTTTAGCGATTTACTTTTTGGTGATTCTCTTGCAGGTTTTTCAGTTATATTTGGCATACCTTTATTGACTGTTACACTTTTATTCACGGACATGACTTTTTCTTTTGTTTTTTGCTGAGGCATATAATAGCATTTGATATGTTGTCTTTGGTCCTGTAGATATGCAACTCCCTATATCCGCTGAGGTCACGTATCGATTTGCACTCTATGCATCACTCTTGCAGCGGCTTTGTTTTGCAGAGGGATCAATTCGGGCATAAAATGAGCGCAGATTATTACGATTTCCACCTTTTCAGCATCTTCAATGGCTGAAGGTGTTGTGGCTAGTATGTCAATGGAATTGAAACCCGCTTTGTCTCCTCTGATCAAGAAAAATGCAGTTCTCTAGTGTACAACTTCATTGTAAATGTATTTCAGGTTTTTGTTCAAATCCGAGGGTCTTTTCGCCCAGAAATTGGGGATTGGCAGTTTGATACTTCTCAGCAGGCGATTTGATGCTCCTACTAGCTTGCGTCTGCGGTTGAGGTTGTCCTGTGCAAAATTTCCTTGTGAATCCCGAATGCTGTTGTTTCTAAATGACACCCGAGTGCATTTGAAGTTAATATAGGTTCCGCAAGAATAGCAGATGACATCGCTTATATTAAGCCGCTTAAACACACTAAAGTTAAGTTAATTTTACCTTAAAAAGCATCCTAACTCACCTTAACTGTTAAGGTAGATTTGCCTTTCCTGAACTCACCTTAACTAATAACTTTACCTGAAATTTACCTGAAAAGTTAAGGCCTCACTACCTTAAAAAAACCTTAAATTTTACTCTAACTCCCCTAAATTACCTTAAATAATTACCTTAAAATTACCTTAAAAAATCCCTTAACTTTGCCTTAACTAAACCTGAAGTTTACCTTAAAACTAGGGTAAGTTAGGGTAGACAATTAAAGTAAGTTAGGGTAAAGTTAGGGTAAATTTACCACCACAGTTAGGGTAATTATTTAAGGTGTTTTAAGGGAAGTTAGGGTAAAATTAAGGTCTTTATTAAGGTAGTGAGGCCCTAACTTTTCAGGTAAAGTTCAGGTAAAATGGAGGTAAAATCTGCTGGAGTTAAGGCAAGTAAAGGTAAGTTTAGGTGGAGTACAGGTAGGGCAATTCTACCTTAACCGGTTAAGGTATAAAAATTTAATGTAAAATTACCATAAAACGGCAAAAGTTAAGGTTGAAAAATTTAAGGTAAAATTACCTTAAAAGCGCAAGTTAAGATAAATGCAACCATGTAGGAAATATTTCCTCCAGTCAATTTATGAACCGACTATTGAGAAAACCATTTCCAGTATACTGTAATTTTTCAGTGAATCTCAGCTCAGTATGTTCATAGTAAACACCTTAAACAGGACCGCCAGCGAGAAGGCGTCCACTAAGGCCCCAAATTTTTGGAGAGCTCTAATAGGACGAGGGGCAAAGCCGGATCTTTAAAGGCTCTCACCATAAAAAAATAAAAGGAAAAAACAAACAACCAAACAAAATTTAATTGACGAAAAAAAAACAAAAAAAAACAATCAGAAAAAAAACAGACAAACAAAAACAAGAAAAAAAACCAAAAATGAAACGAAACAAGAAACAAACAAACAACAAAAAAACTTAAATACAGTACTAATAATTTGCGGTAATTTTACTGCAGAACGTAAAAAAAAGAAAGTTCAATTATTTTAATGTAATTTTAATTTAACATAGTTAACGTAAATTTTTACATTAATTCGAGTAAAGGTAAAAATAAGGTAAACGTTACCTTAACGTTACCTTATCAACGGTTTACCTTAACTCCTTTTAGGTAAATATACCTTAACTTTATTTAGTGTGAAGTATCGTTCATACCTATTTTGTAGATTGTGATGTTCTTTGTTGTTTCCAGCTACACAATGTGAGCAATTGAGGATTTTGTTTTCAATGATGCTTTTTTCTTTACTGTAACAATTTTTGTTACCATCATCAAAAAATACAGCTAAATTTGCGTTCTTTTAAGGTAAATTTATTACCTTGGTCATCCATTATTGTCCGGAGTTGCTCAAAAAGTTTTTTAAGTGATGCAGTAAGCTTTCAAATTTCATCTTCCTGTGCAATCCTTAAAGAATCAAAGGTTTTCCCCTTCGCACCCCCTCCCTGTATTAGTAGTAGTAATAGTAATAGTGGTAGTAGTAGTAGTAGTAGTAGTAGTAGTAGTAGTAGTAGTAGTAGTAGTAGTAGTAGTAGTAGTAGTAGTAGTAGTAGTAGTAGTAGTAGTAGTAGTAGAACTAGTAGTAGTAGTAGTAGTAGTAGTAGTAGTAGTAGTAGTAGTAGTAGTAGTAGTAGTAGTAGTAGTAGTAGTAGTAGTAGTAGTAGTATTAGTGGTGGTGGTAATAGTATTAGTAGTAGTGGTGGTAATAGTCGTAGTAACAGAGCAGGAAATAGACAATCTGATGTCAACGTGCCTGGCCGAGGCCTCTTTGGAATGGGCGAGGAGAATGATAACTCAGAAAATTGTTGTCGTTTTGTGTCTCTCATGACCTGTTGATTGGTGGAACCTGGTTTTGACACCGGTTAGTGCACTGGTATTCATTTAACCCACCTGATCAACAGTTGCGAAAGAAGATGTTAGATCATATCTTATTCGGTTCGAGGCACAGGAGTTGTTTGCACAACGTTAGGACAAGGGAAAAATCACTCTCACCGATCACAATTAGTGGCAGAGAAGCCACGCAGTCAACCGAAATCTGCTCTGCTAAGTTGCGCGATTAGGTCAGGCGTGAAACTTTCTGCGCAGAAGTGAACCGCTATCTTGATGAGAGCGATATTGTTGAAGGCGTAGAACAATCTTGGGCAAATTTTTGAACGGCTTTTAATGCAGCGGCAACAAAACTACTCATCCCCGAAAAGCGTGTGCACAAACCCTGGATTACAGTTGAAACGCTGGATTTTATTAGAAAACGGGCCGAGTTACTGTTGAGGAAGCATAGTAGCGCGGAGGCGCTGCTAGTGTTCTCTAATTGTTGCAAAGAAGTACGAAAAGTTTTAAGATCAGACAAAAGACAGTGGCTGAAAGACAAAGGTGAAATAATACAAGATCATTCAGACAGAGGTGACCTGAAAGAAGTGTTTGGGGAGTCAAAACAGTTATGCCGGAAGTGGAGTCTTCATATAAGTAAATTAGTTTCAACCACAGGCGAGCCTCTGAAAACAAAAAAAGAAAGGTTGGAACGTTGGACCGAGCCCAGCCACGACAAGCGGCAATTCTGTATTGAGCATAGTGGAAGCATCCAAAATTCTTGAAATAGAACTAGGTCCAATTCGGTTTGATGAAGTTCTATATGCCGTCCGTAAACTGAAAAACGGTAAAGCAAGTGGACCAGACAATATTTCTGCCGAAATGCTAAAGTCGCATAATGGAGTTGCTGAATGGCTGTGGGACATTGTCAACAAGTGCTGGACTGAAAAAAATCTTCCACAAGACTGGAAGTTAGCAGAATTTGTCCCGCTATACAAAAGCAAAGGAAAAAGATCTGAGTGTGGGAACTATCGCGGAATTTCACTGCTCTCGGTACCTGGAAAAGTTTTTGCGTCAATCATCCTGAATAGATGCAAAGATGCACTTGATCAAGTGCTAAGAGAAAAACAATGCGGATTCCGAAAAAGCAGGGGCTGCACTGACCTATCGTTTGCGTTGAGGCAAATACTAGAGAAATGCCTTCCAATTGGACGTCAGTTTTTGTTTCATTGACTTCCGCGCTGCATTCGATTCGGTGGACCACGAGATGATGTACAAGATAAATAAACATTACGGGCTCCTACAAAAAATTGTGAATTTCATCCGCAACTGTTACGAAGGCTTCAAGTGCTGCGTCAAGGCAGAGGGCGAGAAGGGCCAGATATTCGACGTAAAAACTGGTGTTCGCCAGGGTGATGAATGGTCTTTTTTTCTCTTTGGCCTTGTAATAAACTATGTGTTGGCTAATTCAGTTCAAGGAGGAATCGACATTGGACGCTGTGTTGCTGATCTTGACTTCGCCGATGATGTTGCCCTATTGGGCGTCTCTGATTCCGAAGTTCAAGCAAATCTACATAGAATTGAATCTTTAGCCGAGGCTGTTGGCCTAATGATCAATGTTGGGAAGACAAAGAATATGGGTGTTAAATGCGAAAAACCCGGAGCCAGTGTACCCATTGCTCAAAGGAACGTGGAAGTTCTTACAGGAAACCGCAAAGGCCGTTTTGGGACTCTCATTGAGGCCGAAAACCAATCCCGACTACTCATTGGCAGAGAGGTGCTGGTGGGCAAGAAGAAGAATGCGGGCTGGTTCGAGACACTGGCTGGCGAGAAACTGAGATAGAAAAGTTCAGCGGAGGCTGAGCTTGCGACAGTTAGCAGCAACGAGAGGTCATTGCTTGCTGATCTAGTGTCTACGGCGAGTAACAGATAATCTGCGGTCTCTGATGACGAGAGTTGTGTATGTTCAGGTTGTAAACGTCGCTTTGACACTGCAAGAGGCTGCAAAGTGCATGAAGCCAGATTCTGCAAGTCTAAGAATTCGAAGAGTGTCGAAGACAACGCGTCAAAGTTTGTTGGGCTAGAGAAAAGCCTCACTTGTCAGAAGTGCACTAGGAAATTTGCGACTGTGAAAGGTCGACGAATTCACGAGTCACGATACTGCGACAGAGAAAAGGCTGGAAGATCTCGCTTTTTCTCCTGCAATGTTCACGATCGAGATGGAGTGGAGTCCGAAAATGTAAAAGCTTTCAAGTATCTCGGTTCTTTCGTGAGCTTGCAACATGGTGACCTAAAGGAAATCAGTGTCAAACTGTCGGAAGGGAGAAAGAGATTTGCGAGCTTTCAGAAGCTTTGAAAGAGCAAACAACTTAGTATTCCCCTCAAATGCAAGTTATACAGAGCTCTCGTGTTATCAGTGGTCTTATATAGCTCTGAAACATGGACCATGAATAAATCAACTCAACGGAAACTTGAGAGCTTTCACACCAGTTGTCTGCGAAGGATACTATGTTTTTCATATATGGAGAGGGTGACAAATGAAGAAGTACTGGCTAGATCACGTATGTCGACACTTTCTGCAATGATCATGATTAAACGGTTGAAATGGTTTGGCCATGTCCTGAGGATGAATGACGATCATCTAGCGCTTCGAGACTTCAACTGGGAGCCGACAGAAAAATTTCGTTAGGCTAAACGAGCTCCAGGGGGTCAACGCAAGACGTGGCTGGACCAACTTGAAGAAGATTGCTCAAGGAACAACATGAGCTACATCACCTTACGACAGAAAGCGAAAAGAGAGTCTAAATCCCGCTTCAGCAGTTTTGTCGAACAGCATTTCTTGGATTAAATAAACGCTAATAAGCTCAAACTTATATGCACTTTGTTAACTTGTTTGTACTTATTGCCATTGATCCTTTATTTCTTTATGGAATTTAAGTGTTCAAACAGTAGGAGTAGTAGTAGTAGTAGTAGTAGTAGTAGTAGTAGTAGTAGTAGTAGTAGTAGTAGAAATAGTAGTATTAGGAGAGGCTTAAGGGTTTCGCCCTTGGGTGTTTAACCCTTTCAATTATCATCTAGCAAAATTTGTTTGGGGGTTAGTTTCCACACCTGCACAAGATTGTCCAGCTGCAGCTCTCAATTTCATTGTAGCCTCTGTGAAAAAAAGTTGTTTACCTTTGCGTTAGAAGCCTCTTCCTTAGTGGGTTGTCAGTTATTTGTGGAAACTATGTTGTACAGTTGTGTTGTCCATAATGTTTTGTCGCACTTTCTAAGCCTGTGTTCTGGAACTTCGAATTCTTTGCTTTGTCTTGTTTGGGTTGATTTAAAGTTGAGTATCGTTGCGCAATAGATGCTGAAATTTCCCCTTTTTACAGAGAGGAAAAGCAAGAGATCAAGCAGTTTCTTGTATATTGAGATGAAAAATTTGTTGAGTCGGGTCAGTCAAAATTTTCAGACGACCATCAAACTTCAAATCCATTTAGTAGCTGTTTTCTGTACTCTCTCGGGTGACTTAGACTCAAGTTTGGAGAAGTACCACACCTAAGATGCATGAAAAAAGTACTGGTACAACGAAACCAATAAAAGCATGTAGTTTGGATGGCAGGTTTGCGATCGGTGAGCTGTTTCTTTTTAGTGCATAGAAGGATCTTCAGCCCTAACTAAATCATTTTTGGCAGTTTTCAGCCAAAGATAAAATTAAAAACATGAGTACACAAAGGATTTTTTGAGTCATTGCAATTTCCAGACCTTGGTTTTCTTAAATGGTTGGGGTTCTAAGTTTGATTGACAGGATTTTCCTTATAATCATTCTAAGGACCATGTCGTTGTCGTTGCACAATTGTTAAATGCATTTGGCTGCCTGATCAGCTTCTTGGAGACTTGATGTTATGACTTTGAAATCGTCAGCGTATACATATGCCAATGTTATTTGTACTCAGTTGAATAAGGTGTTGATGTACACGATGGACATTAAAGGTACCAGGACTGAGGCCTGTGGTACTCCACTTGTGACCGTGGAAGTTTCAGTCTAATTTTGTTGCCTAATTTTAATCTTATGTAGACTGACTGTCAGGTAGCTGGCCAGCAGTTTGGTCATTGTCCTGCCAATTTCCATGCCACATAAATTGGATATGAAACTTTGATGGCTAACATCATCGAAGGCTTTGCGGAATTCGATTTGTAAAGCCAGGATTACGTCGTGAAAAATCTCATTATGGTAAACTATGAATTTTAAGACTACTGAACGTGCCTGTTGAAAGCCGTATTGTTCGTTGCTTAGTTCAATCGGGGATATATCCTGGCGAAAAGAGTCTTCTTAAGGACTTTGGACACGTTTTTGAGTAAGCTGATTGGACGGTAGTGCGATTTGTGAGCGCGGTCGTTTCCTTTGTATACTGGTGTGATCTCTCAGATCTTCCGGGAACTTTTCTTTAGCTCAAGGTAGTCTTCAAGAATAGTCTAAGGGATTTGGCCAACGCTAGTTTGTTCTTTAAGATGATGTTACCAATGTCGTCTGGTCCACATGCTTAGTTTATCTGGAAGCCACGTAGGTTTTCTTCGAATTTTTTGGAGATAGTAAATTAATTAGGTTAGTTGCTTTTGGGTATGTTTAATTCGGCTGTATTACTCCTTCGTCTATGAAGACATCGAAGAAATTAAATTGCACTTTACGGTGTCACTATGTCCTTTTGTCTTTTGGGATTTTCCATTTGCAGTGTTGTTGTAGTAGATTTCGTCAGGAAATTATTTTTTCTTTTGGAGAAATTTAAGGTTTTATGCAAGTCGGACAAAAGTTTTCCTTGAAATTTTTTTCTTCATATGCTTTTTGTTCACTCAATATTTGTTCTTTATTGATTTCCTTTTCCTTCATTTCGATTTTCATGAGGAGATATAGACGCGGTTTTCCTTCAGTTTTTTTTTCATGGTGTTCAACGTTTTGATTTGTTGGGAGGACGGAGGGGTCAACCAAGTTGGAAGTTAGGCTCGGTAGTTGGTGACACTTGGGATAGGGTGTCAATTCTCTCTTGGAGCCAAACATCGATGTTGCTCTAATAGTATGGCCTGAATCAGAGCACGAACGGAAAATATTCCGAAACAAAATGACTGCTGCTTCATACGGCTGCAGGATCTATTCTGTTGGGACCCCAATGTTTTTTATCACCATTTACAAATTATATGTTGTTATATAGCACGTTGTATAGCACGTGCGCCGGGGGGTCATAAAAGATTTATGCTCACTAAGCTGTGGGCCAAAACAGAATAGATCCCGGCTGCCAAATGACGCGTTAATCTAATCTTTGGATTTATGCATTAGAATTATTACTAGTAGTATTAGTAGTAGTATTGCAGGACTTAGAGTAACACCCCTGTGTTCCCACCCAATATACAATATTCAAAAATTCCAGTATATATTCTGTAGAGTAATTTTGTTTAGGGTCTTTGACTAATCAGTCCCAACTTTAGAAACGTTGTTGAAGAGTAAATTAGTTCTCCTAAGGATGTTATCCTTAGTTTTGTTAATTTTTTTTTGTGATTCGATATACACCCCGTTCAATCTAGCGTGTTGTCTCTACTGCTACTTCAATATCGTTAATATTTAAATCATAATTCACTCGATTAATGGATAATAGAAGCAACAGATTGTGCATTTCTAAATGGAGACTCAATGGTAACAGTTTTAAGATCACAAAACAATTGAGGTTGCCCAGATTCGAGTTGAGTATTCGATTCGTTGCATGGTGTTGGATTTTGAGAAGCTAAGACAATTTTCATTCCAACTTAGGTTTTGCTGTAGAATGAATCCCAAATCGCGGTGAGACTCGACTGATTCTAGATCTTTCTCTCCACTATTTGCCTCGATGCTCTTTTTTTTCTGTTAAGTATATGATTTTTCTTTTTACTTAGTTTCCTTTGGTTGGTGTTGGTCTCAAGCTATTTCGGAAAAGTATCTTTTGCCTTATTCATGTCACTTTGGTTGGGTGCTATCACTTTAACATCATCAGCATAACCGTAGCTTTCAACTTCTTGCATGCTTTTGGGCAGTTCATTGATGAACCGGAGAAATAGTAATATATGTTATAATTTGTTATGATTTTCACGATGTTGGTTCCCGATAAATAGATATGTTATGTTTTTCGCAATAAATAGATATGTTTTGTTTTTCACGATGTTGGTTCCCAACGCCTTACCCTCACACCTGGTCCTGTGCACCCAAGCATTGCAAGACCCCGTTCATTTTGAATAGTTGTATCGTTGATGACTTTCTTGAAAAACTAAATCGAATTCGTATTTTCAATTGAAGCCGAAATTGATATTTTAAATTAAAAGTTTTAACTTCTTGTTTTGTTCTGCTCGTTTTCACTGGTTAGGAGCATATGAGCTGGTTCAAATCTCGATGGACTTCATGTTGGTCCAAGAGCCCTGTTCTGGGTAGGTCACGAACAAGGTATTTCGATCCCAGAACCGTGAAATCTAGCGTTCACTTATACAGAGGAGCTACTCTGAGAGAGCTGTTTAAACTCCTCTCGCAATAACCCTCACAAATATTGAAAAGTGTTGTTATTGTTGCCGGGGTTTAATGATAAGCCAAGAACTCACCAACAGTTCGCTTTTGACTGGCAGTGTCTTTTAGATATATTATATATGAAGTTCAATCCCTCAACTGCATTGCTGCCAAAAACCATTCTTTCAGTTAATCAACCCCACATCAATGAGAAATTATTTGCTCTGAATAATGCTCTTTAGTTTGTGCTTTAACTTTTATCCGTGTGTAGTCACCCTTAGTTTTGACAATATCTATGACTTTACTTGCTTAACTAGAGATGGTGTACATTTCACATAATATGGCAATCGGTCAATTGCTTGAATGCTAAAATTGTTGATTTTTACTCTTGCTCGCTACTGAGCTTAGTTTCTTCTCCCCCAATGTGTACATGGAAGTGACACATTGTTCTACCGTTTTCATAATTTAAGTGAAAGCAGTCATTACATAATTTTTCTGAGAAACGCGAGCGTTTGGTGCAATGGTTCAGGTTGCCTTCACGTAATGTGCAGTGGTTCGAAACGCTCCGATGACCACCCTCCGGGGTTTCATTTTCCGCGATGTATTTCAAAAGCAGCCCAAGGTGATCGCAACGTCACCACTACAGACCTTCCCACTGACCTTCATACCGAAAACCAAGACTATACAACCTCATTATCACCACGAGAAGTCCAGGTTGTTGCTGATGATGTCAAAGATGTACCCATAGTCTCCCAACGGCCTTCCAAAACGTAGCAGAAAAGAACAAAAAAAATTACGATACTTTCTGGCATTAACTGTTTGGAAAATCCGATAAGGTTGACAAAGTTCATAAAGAGATCTGTCACGGGCGGTCAAATTTCATAATGCTGAACAAAAACAAAGCTGGGCAAAAATTTGTCGAGTGCTTTGATGAAATTCTGAAACAGTGTGCAGAAAGAGGCATCTATGAAGAGTTTTCATTTAGGGTTGCCGCTATTTTCCCCCACCTGGTTCTTCCTTGCGTGAAATCGATCAACGAAGGGTCAGTTACCAAAACTCTCGCCCGATGCCTACAGTTATGGGGCCGTGGCCACTACATATAGAGCTCTGCAATATAAACATCGTACGACCCCTAAAATCGTCAAATTTGAAATGAAACAATTCAACAAATTCATGGAGACTGGAAAAGTTTGTAACGCCATCAAGTGTCTCACTTGTGAACTATCATCCGGGATATTATCACCAATTATCACCAAACAGTACAAGTAACAAAAAAAATGTATAGCACTTGCTCAAAGAGAAACACCCGATTCCTTCCCAAGTCTACCTCAATTACGGAGTTGACGAGAACACGTTTGAGTCAATCTCGTACCACCCTTCAATCTTCGAAAACATTGAAGCATTGGCAGTTAAAGAGGCATCTTAAAAACACATGGCAGCCACAGACCGTCCAATTTGGACACAAACGGTTGGAGCCGAATTTTCATTTCCTTCAAAGACGTTTCAGCAAACTTAGCGAAAACGGTAGCCAAAATTTCTCTTCGTCTGGCAACTGAAAAAGTATCTGAAAAATCTTTCGATGCGTACAAGGCATGCAGACTAGTGTTCTTCGTGGCATCATAGGCAAATGTATCACCAAGCGTATTGAAAACAACCTACGCTTTTTGAGCGCCAACACAAAAGTTTGCCTAAGCAAAAAAGCGGGATTGAATACGCATTTCATTCTCTGTGCTCGCAATATGGAAAAACTGAAAAACTTCACATTCCACCCCATCGGATTTGTATGTCGCAGATAAAACACTGCAATCTCTAGAGTTCACAACTCAAGGGGGCTCCATTGCTATAGTTATGTATGGAGGGTGCAGGCTAGTGCAGAAAACGCAAGTGTCGCAAAATTGGTAAGAGGACAAAGGCAGCGGAGTAGGGTAATCGGGGGACTTACTCTTGTTCTTCAAACAACTAACTGAACTAACTGTTTTGGCTAGAGCATGAACGCTCCAAAGTTTCAATTAATAGTAAAAGAGGATTCAATGATCAAAGCTCTCAGATTGTTAGAGGGAACGACAGTTGAAACTGTTGACGGCTGCAGCGTTCTAGGGTCTGTATTAGGCAATGAGAAAACCTATGAGAACTTTAATGTAACCACAGCTGGAAAAACTCCAATTTGGGCAGGTAGCAAAAACATCCCCTCAGAACGCATACACATGCCTAACAAGAAGCGTAAAATAAAAATTGAGTTTCGTGTCCCGAACAACACCAAACTCACGGAAAATCCTCACAGAAGCAGAAGCCAAAAGCCAAACGCACGTCCTACGTCCTTCTTTGACTCTGCGGTATCTCAATCCGCACAGCGATTGTATTCGCTACCAACTCGGAGTTGGACTTATCATCAAGGAGTCAATAGATTACGAAACGGAGTGCGCTGCTTCGCTGACCGCAAGCGTTCCTCTTGAAGATGAGGATCGAGCAAAAGCTCCTCGCAACCAAGAATGCATAACGCTTAACCAACGAACCGCACACCTGAAAAAAAATTGTTCGCGTAAGAAGAATTTAATGGAAAGCCTTTAGATCGAGCAACGCCTCGTAATAGAAATGGCCTCGACAAAAGGAGCCTCGAACTGGCTCACAGCTCTACCGCTTAAACGTTAGGGTTTTACACCAACCAAGTCCGAATTTAGAGACGGGCTTTGTATTAGATATATCACTGAAGCCGAAAATAGAGCCATTAGTTGTACATGTGGTAAAAAATTTGCTCTATCAAATGCTCTTCACTGTGCGAAGGAGGGTATACACACTTCACTGTGCGAAGGAGGGTATACACACTTGAGTAACAACCAGATCCGAGACACCTTTGCTAAGATCATACATGATGTTTGCTATTATGTCGAAGTTGAGCCGACTCCTCAGATGCCTCAAGGTGAGTCCTTTAAACACGAAACTACTAACGCTCTTGAAAACGGGCGGCTGGGCATTAAAACGAATGAGTGAATGCATGAATGAATGAGTAAATGAATGAATAAATGATAGAAAGAATTGAATTTCTCCGATGAATAATCAAATAAATTTTTTAAAAAGATCTTACAAATTTCAAAATATAGCACCGAAGTGGATCATTCAAAGCCAAGAGGGCGCATGGGAGTGCCCTTGGAGACAAACAGTGATTAATTAACATATCGCTCAAATATAAATATAGATTACATGAACAGTGTTTCAAAAACCTTTCCATTTATAATTTTTGTATTCATTATACAGTCTGTTAATATCTTAAGAGTAAATTCAGATAAATTATTTTCAAGGAGCGGTATTCAGGATTAATCTGACAAAAAAAGTGTACAGAAGCGGACGTCTTTACGTAGCTGAGTTTTTTTAGCATTATTTGAAATCTTAGGTACTTTTGGCTTAACTGCTGTGTTCGATCCTGTAAAACAAAACGCATTTTTGCTAGAAACCTTTTCAGTTACTTTGCTAGATTAAACATAGATCAGCGAGTACTTTATGAGCTCTCTTAGGGAAAGGTCGTATATGAATATGACGTTACTTTTCAAAAAAAACTCATTAATGTTTTCACATTGACCTCCATAGTAAATTATCCCTAAGTTCTTTTTCTGAAGTACGTATAATCGCTTCAACTTAATGTTTGAGGTGACTCTATACAATAACAAACCATACGATATGATAGGCTGTATACAGTTTCATTAAAAAAAACATGCAAAAATTGATTTTTGACAATTGTTCTAAGTCGCTCAAGAACAAAAATTTGAAGCGAAATTTTTATCAACAGCTTGTTTTATATGATAACCATATTTGAGATCACGATCATTAAAAAACTCTAGATATTTTACACATTTAGTCTCGTGTCACATTTTACTGCTCAAAGTGACATCAAGACTAATATCAGAAAAATATATTAGATGTGTTTGAGAAGAATTCAAACTCAGTTTTTTTCCGCGAATCATGATGCAATCTATTTGAGCCCATCACTTAAAGCAAAAATAAATAACAAATTGGATTCATAATGTAGACTGTGTCATCTGCGAATATATACGGATCTAATTGCTCAGAATAGGGAGGCAAATCTTTTATATAAAAAACAAATAATAGTGGCCCTAACACAGAACCCTGTGGTAAACCAATTATAATGACCACTACTTAAGATAGGCAATCGCCTAATTTAACGCAATCTGTTCTGTGTGCAAAAAAAGATTTAAACCATTCCAATGCAACTCCTCTAATGCCATATTCAGAAAGTATTTGAAGAGATTTATATTGATCGATAGTGTCAAACGCTTTTTTCATGTCAAGTAAAATGCATCAGGTAAATTCCCTTTCCACGAAATGAATGCTTTCTGTAATTTGAATCAGGGCAACAGATATAGAGCGTTTTGGGTTGCAAACCAAATTGCCTGTTATGTAACACATTTTCATTCCTTAGAAAATTATAGAGACGGTTGAACATTACGCTTTTAAGTTTTGCTCAACGCGGGAAGCACAGATATGGGTTGATACTACTCAACTTTCCGCTTTGATTTAGCTTTACTTATGGGAAAAACGTTTCATGTTTCAGGCAGTCAGGAAAAACATCGTTTGAGAACGAACGACTAAATAAAAATGAGACAGGATACGTGAAATATTTTGCAAAGCGTTTTGGAACCTTAGCAGGAATTCTATTCGACCCAGTTGCTTTTTAACATCAAGATTTTGCAACAAATTGAAAACTTCTGTAGAGGTACAATCGGAAAATATTCAGATTTTGGGTTACTTGTTGGGTTATATTAACTTTATTTAACGGTGTCTCTATCAAGCTATTAATTTCAATACCAATAGAACAAAATTTTTTATTCAGGCCATCAGCGGCTTCGTGATCATCTTCAATGGTAGTGCCTTGTTCATCTTCAATTAATATTGTGTCATCTTTGCTTTTCCTTCTCCCAATAGAGCTCAATTTTTATAAAAAAAAACGATAGCTGACAGTTTTATAGGTAGTCAGTTTTATAGAGTTTTTCACTAAGATACTGTTTTTTATTTAAGCGAAGAAATTTGATCACTTTATTTCTCAGCATTACATATTTTGTTCGTGTTTTAGAATTCGGGCAATTGACTAAGTTTTGGAAGGAACGGTTCCTTTTTGTAATAAGATTTTTTAAATTATTATTTACCCAAGGACACTTCTTAGTTTTATTCTTTTTTTGTTTCTTTTACAGCACTTTCGTCAATCGTTTCCTTTATATTTTCAATAAAGTTTCTCTGTACAATACGAAGGGCAGTCATCCTTATTAATTTTATTCAATTCAGATGCTAGTAGGTTAGGAAAATCATTTAGGGCGTTCACATTGTTCAAAAATGAATACCGTCTCATTGTCAGTCTTTTAATTACTTTTTAAGTTGACCAATCAAAACTTTTATTTATTGCCTAATGAACAGTATTGCTTGGAAAAATTGATGCAAGATTCAATGGAGTTAACTCTTTCATTATAAGTAACATGATCAAATAACGTTATGGTGGTACCTGTTACTCTCGAAGTAAATTCTAGACGTTTAGAGAAACTATTTTGTGTAATTATTGCATAGTACTCGTCAACAAATTGAGAATTTTGAAGTAAACTTTTGTTGAAATCGCAAAACATAATACATTTTTGGTCATGATGTTGCAGACATGTAAGTAGTAATTCAAAAATTATAAGATAATCATAGCAGTTATTAGATGTTGATTTGTAGATACAGCAAAGTATTACATTTTTGGAAATAAAACAGCTAATAGTTAATGAAGTGCAGCAGAGATTGCCCGTTGTTGGTATGACTTCATATGCGACCGTTTCATCAACATAAATAGCAACAAGGTTGGTTTTATTCGTGATTTCTGAAATAACCATTTTATATCCGGATAATGTATAGAGGTTGAAAAGACAATCAGAAGGCAACCAGGTTTCCGAAAGACATATAGCAGTGGGTTTGTCATTTTTATCGTATATGATTTGCTCTAGTTCATTAAATTTTTCATTTAGTGATTTTATGTTAGTATAAAATACAGAAGCTTTCAATTTATTGCTAAGCTTGATTTTGTTGTTCGAAACACATTGGATCTTTGAGGGGTTTAACTTCGAAAACGCTGGTTAAAACAGTCATCAAATAGGGCGCTATCCCATTCATATAACTCAAACAATTTATTGAACACAAGTTTATCAGAAGATTTCAGATACACGATTATTGTCTCATTTACAGTAGACATACTCGCAACTTTCTCTTTTTGTCGAATAAGGTAGATGACCTTCCCTCTTAGTGGTGTTTCATCATAATTAATGAAAAGTCGCCGGCCTCTAAACTTTTTCTTTTTCCCCCTGATCAGATGTTTACTTTGTCTCTGACAAATTTCACAATTATACCTGTGGGTCCATTTTTTCTTTTTGGAAAGCGATGGCAAACGCTAATATCGGTTTTATCTATTGTAACCCCAATTTGTTCGGCCACGTCGACACTTTTTCGGTACACACCTTCGTTGTGTTCTTCAGCGACTCCTGAAACTCGTATATTATCCCTCCTACAGTATTGTTCCAAAGCATCAGCTTGAAAGGCAACAGTCAGGGTTCCCGATGATTCTTGTCTTCAAACTTTAGTTGCCTGTTTAGCTGAGCAGAAGCCACAGTGAATTGGTTGAGTCAAAAAATCTCTCGGGATTTTCTTCGGTAGCCACACCTTTGTCCCTACAACACATCAATTGCCTTTATCCATACCCGTGCACTCGATAAGATGGAGAGTTCCATCATCAAAATCATTTTCCGTCGAGATTGAGTTTTTCTGCGATTTGGTAGGCATTGTTGGTTGACAATTTTTCATGTTTCAACAATATGAGTCAAAGCATCGCCTGAGGGCTCCCCTGAAACTATTTAATAATGTAAAAGAAACCAATTTGTCAAATTAAAATGACTTCCAATATTTAAAACAAACGTTTTCGAACTTTACGTTCATCGTCAGGTTAAAACTGTTTTACAAATTTTTAAAAAATAAAATGAATATGTATTTACATTTGTCTGAGACGACAATTAAAACAATTCTAGGAATTATTCTACAAAATCAATTGAAAATTTTTCCCTATATACAATATTTAGCCTATTTACAACTCATATTTACATCTGTTATCAATTTATTTGAAAACATTCCTATTCCGGATTTTTCGATTTTGGCCATGTTCTTGTATTTTTAGGGTTATTCCGAATTTGCCCTAACCATAAGTATCCCTCTTATGGAGGTTTTGCAAATTTCGTTTTGTCATGCACAAAATGAAATTTGGAAAACCTCCATAAGAGGGATACTTATGGTTAGGGCAAATTCGGAATAACCCTAAAAATACAAGAACATGGCCAAAATTGAAAAATCCGGAATAGGAATGTTTTTAAATAAATTGATATCAGATTTAAATATGAGTTGTAAATAGGCTAAATATTGTATATAGGGAAAAACTTTCGATTGATTCTGTAAAAAAGTTCCTAGAATTGTTTTAATTGTTGTCTCAGACAAATGTAAATACATATTCATTTTATCTTTTAACAATTTGTAAAACAGTTGTAACCTGACGATGAACGTAAAGTTCGAAAACGTTTGTTTTAACATTAATTACTTTGTCAAATATTTTGAAAACAAGGCCTACAGAAGGGCTAATTGCATAATACTTTGAGAAGTTTTCAGTGTTTTAGTGTTTTAGCGAGTATGAATTTTATAGATTTACCGAGATGGTGCATACTTTGGCTGCAAGTTCGCCTCACCACGCTGCAAATAGTCTCCCGTATTCAAACAAAAAACAACTTTTAGGGAAAATAACATCAGTTTCCGGATTCTCCTTCAACAGAAATTCAAGAAACTGGTTCAAAAACGCAAGAAATCTCCTTCAGAAGCATCATCTGAGCAAGAGGAAGGACTTGGTAGTGGGGCACGACCTGATAAATAACACAATCTCTCGTCACAGTTCAAACAACTACCAACCCTGCAGTGTGCCGGAGTTGACATCGTTTCTCAGAACGAACAAAGACCGCTTCAGTGCTATTGTGTACTGTCGACGTTTAGGCACAGAGGATATTTTTCAGGAGCTGCTGAAGTCTGAGGTACTGGTGCTTAGCGTAACCAAGCACCTGATTTCGAAGAGAAAAAGGAAGACGCCGCCAGGAAAGTATTCCCAGCTGTAACAAGAAGCTGGGCTGGAGATTAAGACCCTGGAGACAGTATTACGCCATCAATATAATTTAAGAGGGCTGCTCGAGAAAGGAAAAGGCAAGAACTTGGGCAAAAGGCAGAGGAAAGTGAGAGCCAAGGCAAGGAAGGTGCAACAGACACAGACTGAGGAGGAGCTCCTGAACAATCGAGCTTCATTGCCCCCTGTCCTTGAGCTTCTTTGAGGTATGTGGTTGGTGCTACCAAAGACGTGGCTCAGTTATATTTTGAAAAAATCAAACTGATTCAAACATTATCTTGATTACTTGAAAACTTTAAATAAGGTCACTAGCTGCAATTACCGAATTGAATTTCTAAAACAATGCCTTAACAATGATATAATTCCGGATTTTTGAGGTTTCGCGCTCCTAAAAAAGAAATTTTTTCCAAACAAGCGGTGCACAGTTTTCAATTAAAGCACCTGAAACAAGAAATAAACCGTGCGGAGAAAGGCCGTAAAGTGTTCAAGGAAAAACTTGAGACAGATAGGAGTAATTTTAGGGAGAATGTGAAACCAGAACTGATGCCATCCGTTGTTAGCTGCATTAAGCGTGAAATGAGGAATCACTCCGCAAAGGTTCAGAACAGACTTAATGAAAAACTTGATAAACTGACAGAGAGACCAGATAGACCACTGCAGAATGGCTCCCGTAGTAATGTTGTGATAATGGAAGGCCGTGAACTTCCAAAGTTTGTACTCGACATCCTGTCGTTGGGACCTAAACACCCTGTGAGAGACAAGTTTAATGAGGTGCACTTCCTCGCAGACGTAGACAAATTTGTACGTGAGTTACATGAGAATAACACTGAGGGTGAGAAGCTTTGCGAAATTGAGGCGTCCGCAAAATGGTATGCAAAAAATGTACGCGAAACGCCATTGGATAGAGGGGTCAAAAAAGTGCATGATTACCTAAAAGCCAATGATTTGCTGGCGGTACCATTTGACAAAGGCTGTGGTTTCTGTGTGATGAAGAAGTCAACGTACAGGGAAAAACTTGATGAGGTGCTGAACTCAGATCAGTTTCAAAAAATAGATGGGGCAAAAGATGAACTTGTGATCAAAAATGAAAAACAGATCAATAACAGCCTGCAACAATTAATGAAGCAAGGGAAAATTAGTGACAAAATTTATCAAAGACTCAGGTCAACAGGTTCGCAACCAGCGAGATTTTACGGCGTGGCAAAGGTACATAAAAAAGATACACCTCTCCGAACTGTTCTTTCAATACCTGGTAGCAGCTACGAAAACTTTAACAGATTTCTGACACCATTTTTCCAAAAACTACCGGGCGCAAACATTGAAACCAACACGCAAGATGCTAGAAAAGCCTTAGAGTCTCTCACTCTTGAAGATGACGAGCAGATAGTATCTCTTGACATAAAAAGTTTGTACACTAACGTTCCAGTTGGAGAGGATATAGAAATAGCTCTAAGAGAACTCTATTGAAGCAACCTAGCTCCAGATATCCCAAGGTCCGCCATGAAAATTTGCTAAAGCTTGCGGTGACGAATGTTCATTTCAAATGTAATGGGTTCTGGTATGTGCAATCAGATGGTCTGGCTATGGGTGCATCACTGGCTGTAGTACTAGCAAACGTGTGTACGAAATCGTTTGAGGCATCACTGCAAAAACCGGAGCTCAGTGAAAACTTTTCCAGATCCGACCGAAACGGGAAGTGCAAAGACTGTAACCGGAGAGTGACTTACTGAGGAAAAGGATCAGAATGTGAGTCATGCAAAAACTGGTTTCATGCAAGATGCCAAAAAATATCGAATGAGGATGTTGTTTGGATTTGTACTTATTGCATTAATCAACAGACATGATAAGGAGATGAAATTGTTTAAAAGGTATGTGGATGATATTATCTGCACGGTTCATGGTGACCCGGATGAGTATTTAAAATTTGCAAACTCATTACACAACAACCTGCAAATTACCTTAGAAAAAGTGAACATGGATGGGGACTTGGCTTTTCTTGACATTAACGTAAATGTGAGCAGCAAAAATAATACCACCTGTCATTGGTATCAAAAACCAACTGACACTGGAATATTACCGAATTTTTGCAGCTGTGCACCGCTTCAGCATAAGAAAAATGTGATTCGAGGGGCGACTCACAGGGTTTTTAATGCAACCTCTAATTGGTTGGCCTTCGATCAGGCTCTTGAAAAGAACAAAACTTGCTGGACCAAAAATCAATATCCAGAGGAATGGTCTTCAGAAATAGTGAATCAGACTCTAGAAAAGATAATAGGTGAAGGTAAAGACCAATTAAGAACAAAACCAAAAGAGCATCAAAGAAGCAAGACTAAATCTATTGATAAGCCAACTATTTTTCTACAATACAGAGGCAACTTTAGTCAAAACTTTGCAAGCAAACTGAAGAAACTATGCGAATTGCAAATATTTTTTACAACGCGGAAATTAAGATCGTGCCTCCCCACCAAGAAATCATCTTTCGATAGAGACCTGAAATCCCACGTGGTATATGAGATTAAATGTAATGGATGCGGATCCATCTATGTTGGGCAAACAAGCCGGTCCACAAGGATAACAGAACATCAAAAGAAGGTTTCACAGGTGGGTCAACATCTGGTTGAATGTCGTGGCGCCACGAATGACATTGAATGGAAAATTCATGACGCCTGTCGGACAGTAGAAAAACTAACAGTAGAAAAACTAATGAAAAACTAATGGACAGTAGAAAAACTAATGATCGAAGCTATATATATCAGCAAGCTGAAGCCGGCACTAAACACACGCGATGAATATAGGGGGAGGGAACTCACGCTAAAATATTAGTTCAAAGCATAATTTTGACTAGATGAGAATACATAGGGCAAAAAACTATTTAATAAGTTTATTACAACAATTAGACACTTGTTAGATCATGACCGAAAAACTCCGTTGAAGCGTACAAATATTATGAGTCGTTGAAGTGCCTGAAGTATGAGCAACGAATACTTGCCGTCGAGAAGAGTAGCTTCCTTCCGCTCGTGTTTTCCTGTATGGGGGCAGGACCGTCCGCAACGCGCACTGTGAAACAACTAGCTAGCAAAATTGCTGAAAAGAAAGTTGAATCGTACTCCGACTCAATAACGTACATACCACGAGAATAAGTTTTGCTCTTTTCTGCGCAGCGCTTTCATATGCCTCAGAGGGTGCTGTAGTTCCAAAAGGCCGACCGACATTGATCGTTCTTGCAGTGCTATGGTGCGGGAGGGCCGACTAGATTCATAATTAAATTGCTTATATAGAAATTCAATTCTTTCGACGCAGCTCTAAAAGAGTTATAGTGCCTTGTGTTGTAAATTATATACGATGCAGTGATGTCTCATAGTGGGGGATAACTGCTCATCCATTGGATTGTCCTACGCGGTTTTTTAAAAAGTTGGCGGGCACAGGGAGTCGACTCCTTTAATATAAACGGGGTTTTGATGCAGCCAATGGACGAAACAATGAGCAACACACTATGACACAGCATCGTATGTAAATTTACCGCAAAAATACATGCTCAGCATCGTCAAACAGAAACAAGGCATTATAAATCTCTCAGAGCTTCGTCATATATGTCGACTCCGTTCGTCACTGTCTGTGATTCCTAATTTTTATATCCTCCGATTTGTGCGGATCGTTTCCCTGAAGTTGATCGTAAAGACACCGATCTACGCAGTTCATTTATATAGAAGGAACTGCTTAAGACGTCCGCTATAATTGTGTGCCATCAGTTTTCTAGTGATCTGAGTTTTGGAAGAAGAGAAACAGAGACTCAATTGAAGCAAATGTTCAAAGCGAGGCTATCGTTTGTCTACGATTAGCTGCCATAATTTGCTTATTTATAACTTGCGTACTTATAATTATTACGCCTTGCTTATCAGGGTTGGCTATTTCAAATAATTGTAATTTAGTGGAAGGAGTTGCCATTGAGTCAATTGTTATTAACAGACCTGTTTTAGAACACTGAAAAAACTATTTCGATTTTCAACAATTTTCTGGGCACAATGATCGCAATCAAATAGTTCGCGATTTTTGAGAGAGAGACAGAGAAAAGTTTTTTGTTTATGGATAAATTGACTCCTAGATAGTTTGACATCTATTTTTGCTTTTAGATGTTTGTTTTCAAGAGTTTCTGCCTTTAGTGTTGCATTTTTCTCAGCTGATGTTGTGTGTAATATTTTCCAAAGAAAAAGGAATTGCCAATTAAAATGGAGGACTTCGATTAGTAAAAAAGAACGTTCATCGGCAGGTGGACTTAAAATTGGTGAACAACCGAATAAAATAGTTTAATTGTTTTCATTTTCTTGATAGATTTGAAAAATACGAAATGCTCATGAAAACACAGTGATGGGATGGCCCCGGAACAGCCAATGTTCACCCATTGTTGGGAGGGGCATTTCTTAATTTAGTTTTGTTTAAGAAAACTATAGGAATAGCTGTCGCCAAATGTTCAAGAAGTAAATTGTTTTTGTTTAAAGAATTGGATCTTTTCCGTTTGTGCCCCCCCCCCTCCCCAGGGGACCCCCAGTTACGTTATGCAACCCCAGTTACAAGCACATGTCATTATATAATAATTCATTATGTAAAAATATGGCACATACGTCCTGGGGGTTTGCAAATAATACGCACCCACTAAGCGGGGGGGGGGGCGCAAACGAAAAAGATCCAAAATTTTTGTTTCTCCTTCATTGATTTCACCATTTTGATGTTTTTTTTGACGATTGTACATTTTTTGCCATGGAAACGAAAGTTATAAAGATCTTGAATATCATAAAAATTGTCAATGAAGTTCATGGAACAGATTAATTTTCTCGTGATTGCGTTTAACTGTCAAGTAGAAATTGCGATTGCAATACGCGGATGAAAAACGGGGTAATTCTTCCAGATTTTACAATTTGGAAGCTACTAAAGCAGAATTTGAATTTGTGCTTATCATTATTATATGATTGTATTTTTTTTCAGAAAATGATCTAACCTAACGTAAGCAATGTGAAAATGAGTTCTGAAATTCGTCAGAGTTCGAGAAGAACCTCGAAACGGCCAAAAGTTCTTGGAAGCGAAAATGTCCCCACAGCCAGTCTCATTCCCTTTCCCTCCGGTCGAAAATCTTTCTTCTGTGAACTCGTCAAATTTCACAGCGAACGGGGAACTCCATTGCCACGTTTTCCGACAATTGCTGGTCAATTTATTGACTTGTTCGAGCTTTATTGTGCTGTGATAAACCGAGGTGGTTTTAATCGGTCAACAACTTATGACAGCTGGTCTGGAATAGCCGAAACACTCGGTTTTCAAGCTTGCTCAAACTTAACTGTGGCATTGAGGCAAATCTACGCTCGCTATTTAGCCCATTATGAATCGTTAACCATTTCCCTCGATGATGAAGACTTCCATGATTTTGATGACATGCATGGCGATGCAGGAAGTGTTACGCGACGAAAAACTATTCCTACTATGACAGTTTGCAACATTCCAGTTCAAATGACCTACAATTTCGACTCAAATAGCAAACAATCCCGATCAAGCTCCCGTTCTCATTCAATGTCTTCATGTGGCAACTATTTGGACAAAATGTTCATGTCATTGGTCTCTGGTCTGCCCAATGAGCTAAGTTTTGTATTGGACACCTGCATGTTGATGAGCTTTGACCCTAATCACGCTTTCGCGATGTGTGAGCATGAATACATGTTATCAGTTATTCTGGCTAACGTGGGAATTCTGCCTAACAGCTCAACATTCGCAGCTTTGTATTCGCAGTGGTACTCAACAGTCAACTTGGAAACTGACTTCACCAAATTTTGGCTGACCTCAGTCAAGGACTCGGCCGTCCAGAAGTTCATGATGGGTCTAGAATTGTTTCAAGATGTCATCTCAAATTGTCCATCTACTTTGTCAGGCTTCTCTTGCTCCACAATTTCCCATTGCAATGCGAATGAAAGCGAACACAGACGAATTAGTGTTATATTGTACTTAATACGACATTTATCGTTCGAGGTGAAAAATCAGCCTAAATTGGCCCTAAACGAAGCCGTGCAACAATTTCTGCTGTTCTGCATCGGAAATAAATACGCGAATTTGAAGGTGTTGGCGCTAGATACCGTTGCTAACCTTGCATCGTCCTTGAATCTCTCAAACGAATGCCTTTTCAATGTAACTGTAGATATACTCCTCGGACTTCTCAATTCTCCTGATAGTGTTGATCGCATAAGATGTATGGAGGTGATAGCTGGACTTTGTCAAAACCCAGCGACTGTTGCTTCCTTCATTGTGAAAATGGAGATGACAGTGTTTGAGAAGATAGTTGCAATGCTAACTGTTCAAGACTTACTTGTACTTCTCAGTTGTGTTGGGCTACTTTATCAACTGTCCTATCTTGGCACAGATATGTGTGACACTTTGGTCAAAGTGAAGTATTTAATTGATCTTCTCACGGCGTTAGTTACGTTCGATGTCCAGTCAATGGGCTATGAAGCTCTGACGTCAGTAAAGGTAATCGAGCAGCCCAAGTCAATGTTGGCGAAAGTCCAGTCATCTGCGACAGGTCAAAGTGAGCAGCAAGGATTGGAATTGGAAAGGCTTGCTGTGAAATGGCTTCTGACTTCTTACGAGTTCAGTTCGGAGGAGAATATCGGCGTGATATCGAATGACATTTTACCTCTGTTCAGAAAGTACTGCATGATGGCCAACTTTAGAACCAACCAGGAGTTGTCTCTTGTCCAGTTCAACCGATGCTTGAGGATGGCCTTTCCATCATCACCTCATCCGAAATTGGTTTCGTCGTCAGAAGGATCAATGTACTTTTCGGGCATTCGTAAAAAATCAAGGTCTAAAGTTCCAATTCCCCCAAATGGCATGAATGCCTTTCCTCAATTGAAGCATCCTGGCTCGACTAAGAACTCTTACGTAGACCATATGAGTATTCAAACAGGCAATAAACAACCAGGAGTTGCGAAAACCCGACCCGGGATGCAGCAGCCATTGCGACCCGTTCCATCGATAGGGGCGCCGCCGAGCAATGAGCCATTAAAGCCGAAACCCAAGCAGCCAATTCCGGTTGCGTTGCCAAACATCAAAGTGGAATCGAACGTGTCAACAATTGCACCCGTTTGTAACACAACTTGTGATGCAAATCAAGGGAGCAATCAGACTACAGTCATTGCAAATCACGTTGCAATTCCTAAACAGCTCTGCGAAGCTCCCTGTACCAAACCAATAACAGCAATGCAAGCACAGAGCCATCAAACTCAGCAACCAATACTCGTCCAAGTCATGATGCCAGGAAGTAGCAACGAGAGTGCTTTCAAAAAGCAAACATCGGCAAAAACTGCTTTACTTTCAGCCAGTAATGGCCCAATTACTGTCGTAAACGAACACAATTCCAGCTCTTCTGCCCCAGCGAAGCAAAATACACCGACTTTTGTGTTGAATTCGGTGTCCAATAACCAGGTATATCTATCTCCAATAGGTTCGAAGTCAAGTGTCAACCAATCAAATCAACCACAAGCTTCGTTAATGAAAGCAGCTATGAAACCAGTTATCTCGACAGACACGAGCAACCTCGCTAACTCCAACAGCATTGCAATCTCTCAACCTAACGCGCCTCTTGTAATTTCATCCTCCGATCATCTGAAAACAGTTTCTAACGTTGTTTACCATTCTAATGTTGGCAACAACAACAATAATGCTTCCAGTCCAGCGCCTACCCCAGTCATTGGCAAGCCTTTAACAGTCGCCCAGCAGAATGCACCCATAGTCGTGGCCACCAATACCCATAACCCCACTAGCCACAGCTCAAAAGCCACAATAAACCAGACTGCTGTCTCTATACCAGGTTTCATTGTCAAGCCAATACAAGTAGCGCATTCCTCTGCTATGAATCAACAGCCAATAAAAATAGTGGAAAGTTCCAGCCAATCAAAACCAGTCGCGGCCACTGCAGTTATGAACGGAAACTACGCGGCTAAAATGAACGGGGAAGTTAATCCATCTGAAATAAACCTGAACGCTGCTTCGCTTGTGCATGGAAATTCACTGGGAATATCAGTGAACGGTGGGGGTGGGCTCGCCATTTCCCAATCACAGCAAAGAAACAGTAGTGCGTCTCCTAGTATAGTTAATTTTGGGCCTCTGGTTAAAAGTGGTGTCAGTAATGGGTCGAATGTTGTATCCAACAATTCCGCGCAGAATACTCAAATTGCATATCAGAATCAAAATGGAGTTGTATCTAACTGTAAACCAAGTTCCCTAGTCAGTGGTAATGGAAACGCGCCCAAGTGCGAGGTTAATGGCGTCGTTTATAAACTAGTTAACGAATCCCCTCTCTCTGTTACCAACGAAGTCCAGCAGAAGATTGTCTACGTAGCACCCCAAAACGGCAATGAAGGGTCTAATTCCAGAGTTATCTCTCAACCTCACATAATTCTGAACGGAGATGCGGGTGATCACATTTCAGAGATCAAAAACATCGTGGCGGCCAACTTCGCCAGTGACTCAAGTGGCAAAGTGCAAGTTATTGGACAAGCGGTCAACTGCGTCCCAAGTATAGGCGCTATAAACGGAGGCACAAACCAAAGTCGTAAGAGACGAAACTCGGGCGAAGTTCAAAATCAGGTACTGATAACTACTGGAAACAACGGAGATGAACCATCACTTAGTGTGTTTAGAAAAGTCAAAATAAACGAAGTTAGCAATACCATTACTTCTAACACTGCTGCGAATTTGGTGGTGCAACCCATGTCTAATTCTGCTACGGTTGCCGCCAATGCTGCAGGAAATCAAGTTGCCAAAAAGGAACCGACACCGAGCTCAAGCTCATTTTCTGGCCTACCCTCTTTACACGCGGCTGTCAATTCAGTGATCGCAGCATCGGCCGATGGAACTCTAATCGGTTCCTCCAATAATCAAGTATCAGTTACCTCCTCGTCCGGCTCTGGCGTTGCTAAAATAGTCGTCCAGCCCTCAAATGCCCAATTTAGTACCTCAAGTAGTCAAAATCCTAAAGGCACCATGAGCCAAAGTGGTCCTCAAAAGCGGCAAAATCTTTCTATCTCTTCCACTAGCAATCTTCAGTCTCAGAAACCGAATTCGCAAGTTGATGCTCAAGATTCTCGAGTTCCTCAGAAGTCGACATCGATCAACGGCTTCCACGGCAAAGAATCGGGCACGACATTCTCTCGCTCGGATCCCAATCAATCTTCACAAGATGTACCTGGCTCCTCAGGAAGTAATCCGAACGAAGATCCAGTTCCTCCAAAGGAACCCAGATTGGAAGCGAGCACCTCTAGCGACCAGAACCCTAATGCTGTGTTTAGATGTGAATGGTACAATTGTAGTTCACGCTTTGAGAAGTGGCAGGAAGTTTTCCACCATTGCTGTCGGGTTCACTGCTCGGATGTGGGTTCCGAGGGTGCCATATGTCAATGGAATGCATGCGATGGACTAAGACGTAAAAGGCTATCTTTGTTCACACACCTGCATGAGAAGCATTGCACTGAGGGTCTTTTAAAGAGTGCCATTAGCAAAAACCCAAATCGCGAACCCTGTCGGCAACCCACTGTGGCCTCAGCCCACGCAGAATCCTTATACAACACCCACACTTTACACCATGCATTGCAACGAAGCGGGTGGGTGCCCCCTAACAAAGACCAAACCCTCTCTGTGTTCGAGAAAGAAGGCCCGGTCAGCAAAGCGGTGAGGCTAAACGCAGCTCTGGTCCTGAGGAATCTGGCTCAGCACTCGACGCAGGCGAGAGAACTGATCAAGTTGCAGGAACGTAAACTGTCGTTAGCAGCCGCAAGTTGTATCGAAGCTGCCCCATTTCTAGCTAATTGTTTGTTAAATTTGTGCAATTTAGAGACAAACTAAAACCCTTTTCACGGTATAAATTAGTACCCAATATTTACGATTAATTGAAGACGTTAAAAGTTCTTTTGTTGAATACAGTAGTCCGTACGTCCAATTGCTATACTTACTTACTTGATCTATTTTTGGATTTATTTGTTTGTTGGTGCAGTGAGCGTGTGGGGAAATATGTAGCGTGTACTAACTAACAGCAGCAAACCAATTGTAATGAGTTGTTTACTGTTAATGGCGCTATATTTGATGATGATAGAGGCTGAAACTGGAATAAGTTCTGTGCCGTCGTTACTTTCATTCTTTTCTGTTGTTCTAGTATAATTGAATCCTTGTAAGACTTTAAGCGTTTTTGTAAATCCTTTCGTCTTTTTCTTTTAAAGTAGATTATCCTTCATTTAATTAACTAAATAAATACACTGTTATTCTATCATCATTTTTAACTAGAGAGAACTAGTCACAAAGCGAGCTACTCGTCATTGGTTAATCATTGGTTAAACAGGTAGCTGTAATTTTGAGCGCTCAATTCTCATGTTTTTTGTGCATGTGCAATGATTTAACGAAAATGCGCTGTCGATAAATTCTTCATTAACTTTTTTTTTGTTGACAATAACGTGGAAACCATATCGCGTGATAAATTTTTATTTGCTTAATTGCATTTCATCATAATAATGACACATTTTTATCCGCTATGCATTATTTTAAATGTTAAGTTAGGGTGTTAAGTTCAGCAGCGGGACAGTCGTCTACGCAGCATTGAATGTCCCCACATTTATTCTCCGACAGGGGGTAGTATTCAGCTCAGTAGTGTATAACAGGTCGATTTCAACCATTTAGAACTGAAAACTTTAGGTAGCTTTAAATTTTTCAAGCTTACAGCGAATACCGAATCCAGAGAAAATTAGACAGACAAATCTTGCGATTATGCAAACCTAAGTGGTCAGCTTTGATCAAAATCTTGAATTGATGAAGCAATGTTGAATATTTTTTTGCTTGCTAAAGAAATTCTCATTTCTGCTGTTTTTTTTATTTTTGAGCGATTTTGACTTGAGCACCCTCATTCAGAGCATTAAACGGGGGCTGTCCATTACTTGTGCTAACTGGAGTCCATATTCTGCAGAAAAGAAACACCGTTTTGTTTGATTGGTTAACTCACTATTAGAAACTCGTGATTGCCTGATAGAACGCGATTTTTTAAAATAACGTGAAAAAGATCACTAAAAATTTTTTGAACCAACATTTTTGAGAATTAGGCGAGAGCCAATTAAAGACTGTAATTTAAATGCCACTTGACGTAAGGTTCTCAACTGTCCCGAATAATTGTCTTTACTTGGAAGTGAGTCACTAAAGTGCTTGTAAAATGTACTATTTTCAAACCAATACATTTGTACAACCCTCGGAAATATCTTAGATAATGATTTCGGCAAACGTTACAAGGGAAAGAGGCGAGAACATGACAAAAATTTAATTCTAAATAATCGAAATACTGCGGAAAACTTCGAAAAAAGATGGCATAACGAGGGGACGGACCTAAACAGATGCTCCAAATGCTCAATATTCATAAAAAATTGGACTCTTTTGTAAGCTTGGACTCTTTTGTAAAAATTGGACTGTTTTTGTAAGCTGCTAGCACATACAGATAGTATTTAGGGACAATTGAGTACCTTATAGCGCCAAGTGGACTGTAGTTTTGTCTAACAGTGATTTAATTAGCGTTCGCCAAGTTACAAATAAATGTGACAAAATTTCTGCCTAAAGGTTACAAAAATTGTCTCTGCCTAATCCAGGTTTTGCCGTATATCCCATCCCCTTAGTTATGAGGAGTTCAATCGGTCTAGTTTTATTGAAAAAAGACGCAGTAGTCAATGCATAGCTCTTAAATTCGATTTTTTTTTGTTGAACAAATTTGAATAGATGAAATGATCGATTTGTGTTCATACGACACTTTTGAAAAAGCAACATAACTAGACGTAAAATTTTAAATTAAGATAGGACTACGCCAAAAGTTCGCCAAAAAATTTTGAACTAAAAAAGTGCTATGGTGGAGTGTGTTAAGCGAGCCTATATTTTGGCTGTTTTCTGCGTTCAGTACGGTTATGTGACTTCTTGGAGCAATGTAAAAGCTTCCCTAATTTATTTTTCTAACTGCGTTCTTAATTGTTTTTTTGGGTGTTTTCACTACTCAGTTGATTTTTTCGACAAAGTTAAGCTTTTCAAAAATTTGCTTTCATTTTCACTTTGCTAAAGATTTGATTTAACTTTTACTAGTTAATTGGTATTTTCCAGTTTTTGGTATTTTCAATTATTGGATGTAAAATTTTCAGACTAATTGAATAGTCAAGCTAAGTTGAATGTCGTACACAATCAATATTGTGCACTTGATTTTGCAATACGAATCGCTATTAGAGTTTTTGCTGTGTTAACTTGTGCGGCGAGTGCACTTAACGCGATTTTGTATTTGAATTCGCTTAGCGAATCGCTTATCTGACACTTGTCTATTTTACTCAGGGAGAAAATACGACTGTCAAGAAATTAGTTAAATTGAGCAACTGTACTCGAGATGCAAAACTAAAAGAGTGAAGTTTATAATAAGTTAGCGACATAGGAGTCATAACAAATGTGAACAAATAATTCCCAATGCGGGAATTAGGGCAGTAGACAAAATATGTGAATTAAAAGGCGGTTGACAGTAAACTTAAGATGACTTTGTAATATGTCCTTCAAGATTAGGTACAAATATTAAATGAGTACATCGTTTAATAGTATAACTACACCAAATAAAATGATTATGTACAACATTTCTCCCTTTTTGGTGAAAGTTAAAATTGCATACAATGAAAATTCTGATAACAATATTGTTTGTATTTTAATTCTTATTCACCAGTTAAATAGTTATCAACAATATATTTACTGGCTATCATAGCTAGTAATAAATAATACTGTATCAAGTTTTAAATATGTAAAGTTTGAGTTTACATATCCTCCTCGTCAATTATCAATTCATCTGGTGGACTCTGATTTGCTGGGCAGATGCGAGGGTCAGTTGGAGAAACCCCTCCTATGACTGGCGAGGGGAACGCATTTGGAATTGGCTCTACTTGAGCCGCAGTATCAACGATTTTTTGGATGACAGAAGGTTGCACCGATTCAACATCGCCAGCAGGACGTTTCCTGCGGGGCTGTGCGAAATTAGGTGGGCTCGAATTTGTTGATTCGCCGGATGAATCGTCATTTTCAAATCCATATCTTTTTGGTTTTTCAGTGTCCTCTTTGTTGTTCGTGGAAGGACTTGGTGCAATGCTTCTAATGGTGCCGAAGTAGAAGGTAACGTTAGTTCTTTGAATTGATTTGTTGGCGGAGGCGCAGTAATTACATCTTAGGCTGTGATTTGTGGATCGAAATTTGCCTCAGGTTGGAATGAGGTCTCTGGCGGCGCGAGATTGGGCGGCACTGTTGGCATCCTGACTCGCATTGCGCGAGCAATATTTGATTGGTTAGATAATACACCGCTTGCCGTATCACGTTTGCGGTGCTTCATCTTGCGGTCGCCCTTCTGAATTCGTGTGAATTCTTTTGTGTGGATCAGTATTTTGGCCTCTGTTGGTTTTTCATAGATTCTGGGTCATCTACGATTAATATATTCGGTGAACTTAGTCTTCCTTTCGTCTCGGGTTCCAATTTTGGCAATGTCGCTATTCCTGGCAGTGACCTCCAGCTTCCCTGGTTCACAAATTACTGGCGTGAATTGGTCAGTATCTGGACGAGCGAGCCAGGGGCTAGCACTTCATATAGTCCGTTGAGGTTCTTTTTGGACCGTTTTTTCGGTTGCTTCTTGCGGGCAAAATTTAACTGCACCGTATGCTCCTTGAGAGTTATAGGGCGGTGAGCTTTTGTGGAGCGTAAGAAGCGAGATTCGATGTCACCCGCAAGACGTTCGCGAGAGAGGGCGTCATTAGGCACATATTCTTCTCGACTTCTTCGTCACAGCGATAGGTTCCCCAATGATCTTCTGGTAGCAATTCATTGGGTGTGACCGTCTCTTGTTCTAAACAAAGATTTAAAAATTTCCCATAACTTAAATCTGAAGAATTTGGTTTAGTACTAATATTGCTAAGCGGAGTTTTGGGTTTTCGCCCAAAGTGTGATTCGCAAGGCGAAATCTTAGTAGTTTTATGTTTGCATATAGGGAGGTGATAGAGAATTGATTTGAGTGCTGCTTCAATAGTGAACTAGTTTGATTCTTTATTTGTGACCATTTGCTGAGCTAGAATTAAAGTTATATTATTTTTAGTGCAATTTTTTTTTACTTAATTTCCTATATGACAACGAGCTTGATCTATTCGTAATGATCAGGGAACTCCGTGAATTTGTATATAATTATCTAAAAATTTAATTACAATATAAGTGTTTGCATTAGCAAAAGTTTCGGCAGAAGTATATTTCGAAATTCTATCCATACATGTTAAAATATAAATTTCATGGCCTTTTTCATTATTAATAGGGCCTGCAAAATCTATTTGTATCTCTTGGTTCGGGACTAAACATGGTTTATGTGCTTGAAATTGCTTTGCGGGAATTATAGATTTTAAATTTTTACCGATTGCAGTGCAAGATTTGCACTGTCTTGCTCGTACTAAACGGTCTCTATTCATGTATGGCCAACAGCAATGGTGGGCCATACATACCATCCCCGAGCTACCCGGGTGACTGGCATGAAGGTCCTCGATGAATGCATCCTTCAGGGCGTTTGGGATGGCCACCTTCTCATCCATGCAAACGCAACCACCGCTGACATGCAAATCTCACCAGTAGCTATGCAGGCAGGGGTTTAGTTCCTTCAAACGTTCCTCGTCAGACCGGATAATGCAGTCCCGGACTTCTTTGAGTACTGCATTTTTGCTCGTTAGGGTGGCAATCAAATTTTTGTTAAATAGTTTCCCAATCACTTTAACGAAGGACAAGACTTGAGGGCTATCGGTTAGTGGGGTACTGATGTTAGAATGAGAGGGTGATTGGCGAGGCGTGTTTTGTGTTGCGTTATCCGTGAATGAAACGCGAGGCGAAGTTCGGGTAGATTGAGTAGAAGTTGATTTTCCTTTCATTGCGGACACTTGTTGATTCATTTTTGATGAGTTTGATGAGTTTTGGATTAAATTATTTGAGTTAGAAGACAACTGTATTTCAGATTGAGTTTGGGCAAAAAGCGAATTTTTTTGTTTGTCAATTGAGCACGTGAAATTTTTAAAGTATTTGATTTTTGAGTGCTTTTTAGGGATAGAATTCGAGGTTCATTTGTGATTGACAAGTTAAGGTGGCGTAATTCATTGAATTGATGCTAATTTTGGTAAGCGAGTGACGCCTTTCCGGAATTTTGCGTCTCAAATGGTGCTATTTGAGTCTCAATTTGTAGCGGCGTATTTATAGTATTTGTACTATGCGATGCGAGTGGGGATTTAATTTGTTGTCTGTAGCGTTAATTGCAAATAACGCATTTGAGTTATGCGTAATATGTGATCGTTTCAATAAAAAGAGGATTATGCCCTGCGAGTGTTAATTTATTTTGAGTAAAGCGTACTCGCGGATCGAAATCACAATCAGAAATATTATGATTTGGAGTATTTGATTTGAAAGTATTAGAATGCTGAGCAGCTGTTAATTGATTTTGGTTTAAGTGTACCCGCGATGCATGTGGGCTATCAAAATTTGTCCAATTAAAGGGAATGAAATTTGGATTAGAATTTGTTTTGTCGAGTGTTGAATTATTTTGAGTTAAGCGTACGCCCATTGCGTGTTTACTGTTTGAATTAGTATGGTTAGAAGAGATTAGATTTGAATGATGCATTTGCGTGGCGAGTGTTGAAATATTTTGAGTTAAGCTTACGCGCGTTGTGTTATCAATAATAAAATTATGGTTATGCTTTAAAGGTAAATCTGAACTAGGACTTTGCGGAGCGAATAACATAATGTTTTGTGTTAACGATTTAGGCTTCACGGTATTTATATTAAGTAATTGATTAGTTTGTTGAATACTGGGTGTTTGTATGTCAGTTTTAGTATCTAAGTAAAATTTCATAAGTTTAACATCCGAAATATGTTTTTCATGTTGAAGTAATTTTGCATCAGCTTGTATACTGGATAAAGTTGCAACTAAAAATTCTTCGTCATATTTAGAAATAGCTTTTGCAGGTTGATAAGGGTTGCGGGATATATAGTCAACAAGTCCCATCTTTGCGCCTGGTAAATGCTCTTTTTTAAATTGATAGGGTAAAAAACGATCGACCCATCTTGATAAACGACTGTTAAAGATTTACTGGATCTATATTCTTTTAAAATTGAAAGAAGAGCGCAATGATCAGTTATGATAGAAAATTCTTTATCGCAAAGATAGTTTTTAAAGTATTCTATAGACCAGACCACTCCAAGGAGTTCAAGCTCATTGATGCTGTAACGGTCTTCGTTACTATTCAAAATTCTAGATGCAAATGAAATCGGCTTCCAACCGTTAACTGTCAATTGTTCTAATGCTGCTCCTAGGCCGGAACGAGAAGCATCACATTTTATTCATGTTTCGAGTTGCGGGTTATAATGAGTGTTTTCTGTGTGACCCGCGATTCGTGTTTTTATAGCATTAAAATGTAGAGTGTGTTCATCGGTCCAGATGTATTTTGTAGATTTACGAAGAAGGGGTCTTAGAGGATAGTAAAGTTGTACTAAATTGGGGATAAATTTGCTAATATAGTGAACCGAACCAAGGAAAGAACGTAATTTTTTGAGTGTATTAGGTGCTTGCAGTGAAAGGATTGCAGAAGTTTTAGATTCAAGAGTTGATGTTCCTGATTGAGTAATATAATACCCCAACCATGAAATTTCTTTTTTCGCAGTCACATTTGGGTAAATTTATACGAAGGTTGTCTGCATCTAATTGTTAAGGCAATCTATTACAAAATGAAAATGATCTTCTTCTGAACCTTTACTTACAATAAGAATATCGTCAAGGAAACAAAATGTATTTTTCAGGCCGCTTAATGTATAATCCATCGCCTTCTGAAACTCGGCAGGCATATCAGTAAGTCCTTAAAAACCACTTTAAATCGATATATGCCTGTCATATCACCGCTTACTATATTGAAATTGCAATGTTTGGCAGTGTCAGGATGGAGATTTAGTTGACTATACGCATGCCTAAGATCTATAGTGGAGAAATAAATCTTATCCGCTGGTTCTGTTTTGTAATCAGTTATTATTTGCGATATGGAATCTATCAGTGTTTCAATATTCGGCATTTGGTACTTGTTTTTATGTATGGCTTTATTAAGAGTTTTAGAGTCTAAAGCTAATTTTATTGTTTGATTTCTTTTAACTGTAATAACGATCGGAGAAATGAAATATTGATCGAAACAATTGTTAAGTTTTTCTATGTGTTCTTCTTCAAGAAGTTTTGCAATTTCACTATTAACTCGCTCTTGTAAATAATGGGTACTCTTCTACCCTTCTGATGTTTAGGCTGAGAGTTGTAGTGAAATTTAGATTTATCAATGTGGACTTTTGATCTGCCAGTGCGTGAAATAAGTTGAGGAATTTGA
This sequence comes from Convolutriloba macropyga, assembly GCF_964194025.1. NCBI lineage: Eukaryota > Metazoa > Xenacoelomorpha > Acoela > Convolutidae > Convolutriloba > Convolutriloba macropyga. Next base: position 65,939,467 of record NC_134475.1, read on the forward strand.
TTTGCTATACGTGTTTTGAATGGGCATTGAGTTGTCATAGTGTTGACCATACTACCTTCATCGGAACAAAGAGTTTGAGTGATTGATATTTTAAGGACCTCAAATAAATCTCTGCCAATGAGTGGTTTCAATCCATCTCTAAAGACCACAAATTCAGCGTCTTCGATCCGCCAACCATTATTTTCCTCCGGCGTTTGCATCATTCCAATGACGGGTATTGCTGCGTTAGCAAAGATCTTGAGTTCTTGAGCAGGTGCTGTTGCCAGCCATCGTGCAAGTGTAGAATTATTGATTACTTTAACAGCAAGTGATTCGTTTAGGATGCTGCACACGCTCCCGGAGTCGATGAGAAGTGCTACTTGCGTATTTCCGATCTGTAAGATGGTATTTTTGGGTTCAATTTGCACTGTAGTACTAGCAATGCTAGCTGCCATGTTGACGTCTGAACCATCATAGTTTGATCCACATTGGGGTTATAATTGGTACTTTGAATTGCATAAACAGACTGTTCGGTTGTATTTTCCTCTATCGAGTTGACATTGGGACGAGTTGGTTTAGTAGATGATGACTTCAGTTTACGACATACACGCGAAGTGATTCTGTAATTCGCAGTTAATGCATGTCATGTTTTTTGAAATACATTTGCTGACCAAGTGAGGCCACAATTTCGGCATAGTTGATTCGTTTGTCGAATAGGGGCGGTAACATTTTGTCGTTGATTCGATCGGCGAAAGGGCCGTTGTGGAGTTATTGTATTCACATGCGACGTGGGTTGTGCGTTTGAAATTTGTAACTGATTCCGTTGTCCGAGTTCCTTATTTATAGCTAATCGTAGTGCTTGTGCTGGTTCGAGAGTTTCTCTAAGCAATACTTGTTGAATTTTGGGGTCTTGCATATTGGCAATGAAGGGGTCTCTGACAAGGGTATCTTCTTGATTTCCAAGATCGCAATTATCGGACAAGTCCATCAATTTGCCAAAGAAATGTTCAATAGATTCCATTTATGACTGCTTGGTGGTGAGGAGCATGTACCTATCAAAGGTAATATTACGCTGACGAATGAACGTATTTTCCATGATTTGCCAAAGTTCCACCGTTGTCAATGTGTCCATCTTGAGGTGCGGGTTTCTGCTACATATGATACGTCTTACTTCGGTGCCCAAACTGAGATACAGCATAGATACTGTCTTGCGATCTGCTTGAGTCCATGGCTTATCTCCACACATGATCCCTATCTCCATCTGTTTTTGACATCGATTCTCCCATTTCATCTTCGATTGTGCATATCCAGCTAGACGTTCTCGTTCTGATTGGGCTGAGGAACCTGTTATTGTACTCTAGTAGATTGGTTCTACGGGAAGTTGAACATTCTCGGGTTTTGGTTCAAGTAGAGTATCCAATGCAGTATTCTCCTTCGCCAGAAGAGCCAGTTTAGCCTTCATCTGCCATTTTTCCCAGTTCAAAGGAGGGTCTGCACTTGGTTTTTACCAGAACGGTTCGATGCCAAGTGGGGTTAGCTTTTGCAACTCTGGCTGCGCCATGTCGTACATAATCAATATTGTGCACTTGATTTTGCAATACGAATCGCTATTAGAGTTTCTGTTGAGTGTACTTGTGCGGCGAGTGCACTTAACGCGATGTTGTGTTTGAATTCGCTTAGCGAATCGCTTATCTGACACCTGTCTTTTTAACTCAGATATTAGATACGACTGTCAAGAAATTAGTTAAAGTGAGCAACTGTACTCGAAATGGAAAACTAAAAGAGTGAATTTTTTAATAATTTAGCGACACAGAAGTTATAACAAATGTGAACAAATAATTACCGATGCGGGAATTAGGGCAACAGACATAATATGTGAATTAAAAGGCGGTAGACACTGAACTTAAGATGACTTTGTAATATGTCCTTCAAGATTATGTACAAACATTAAATGAGTACATCGTATAATAATATAACTGCACCAAATAAAATGATTATGTAGAACATTTCTCCCTTTTTGGTGAAAATTAAAATTGCATAACATGAAGATTCTAATAACAATATTATTTATATATTAATACTTCTTAAATCGCGATAGACAGTGAACTTAAGATGGCTTTACATCGTATAATAATTTTACTGCACCAAATAAAATGATTATGTACAACATCGAATCAACAATTTTCCAGTAGTTTTTATTTTAAGTTGTTATTAAGCAACGAAATTTGTTCAGTTTTCTAATCTGCTACAGTTTTTCCTTACCTTCGGAAAATTTCCCGGCCTAAGTGGACTTAGTGGTGGTAACTGTATTAGTTTGTGATTTTTCAAAGTTTTTGGTACAGGCTGACTAATCTCTGAGTATGCAATGTTATGAGATTCACCGAAAGTGTTGACGAGACGAATGGTGCCAGGATCGGTTCCTTTAGACAGAGCTTGGATGGTTTTAATCAATTATTTTGATGTTAAGGTAAGTTTTCGCTGAGAAAGTTATTGTTTTGCACCTTTAGTGGAATTTTAACCATTTTGGCATAGATATTTTCCGAGGTTCGTCTGATGGTGTTGTTAGCTAAGTTTCAATGGATAAGTTCAGTTGAATACTGACGATGTCAACAATAAATGCTTGTTGGGTCTACTTTAAATCAAAACAACTTGATTTTGTTCTCTAAGAAGACTCCGAGTTTGCCCGCCTGCTCGAGTTTTTTTTATCTTCAGATTTTTTGGCTTGATTGAACATAGACTTCGTTTTATCTTAAGGACTGTTCGTTTTAGCCTGCGCCTGCGAAAAAGACGTTTTTTAAAGATATTTTGCAAATTCTATCCATGTGTTTATTATGAGATTGAAAATTGCAGCTATTTATCTCTTATGTTAAATTGCTCTCAGTCGAAGTTTGTTGAAGTTATAATTGTCCCGTGATCTGCAATTTTTCTTCCGACTTTTCTAATGACGCTTTTAGTTTTTATTTCTCAAAAACTTGACAAACAGCTAAAGCCCGGTGGTCATTATGTGGCTTAGCAGCTCTCTTAGAGCCTAACTGCTGTCTCAGTATAAGATATGCTATTCAACGAAACTGTCAAGGAGACAAAAACTTTGGTGGGAGGGCCGGTTCTTAGAGACTGAACCTCACCCATCCACGTCAACAACCCCCGCAAATTCTCCACACTTCTTACCAATCCATGCGTCTACCTACCTTCACGGCTATTGGAATTCTAAGCGATATGTAAAGCTATATACTCCTTGTTTTACGGTTTCAACTAAGGTTTCAGGTATTAGTTATATGATTTTAATACTCCGTTGAACTGTTTTGGACACGGTTATTGTTTTTTCAAGTTTCCTATGCCACCTACACTTCACTGCGAACAGTTGATTAGGAAGTTCTTTGTTGAATTTTAAACAATTTGTTCTCTTTATTTGCCAGATTTTCGTCTAATTGTTGGAAATTAGTATCAGTCAAAAATTTCGGCTTATTGCTGCTAATGTTACCATAAAAGTTTTCGTAGCCAGGTAGAATCGGTTATCAATATTTCTCAAATGGAGTTTGAAGCAATTACTGTTATCTTGTATTTCCATCCGATGCAAAATGTTTGATCGGTGTTTTGTTCGGGGATATTTTTTCCTTCAATTTGAGTGAATTCAGTGTTTTTTGTTAGAAACGACTAGACTGGTAGTGCCGAGAACATTTAATCCTCGTTTATCTCTGTTAGAATTTATTAGGACCGAAGTGTGCGATTTTTTGAATCTGGAGAAGCAGAACTTTGTAGTTTGAATGGTAATTCTGATTTTTTGATCTTCAACGCTTCTTTCAGCTGCCAAGTAAAACTGCACTTACTGAGCCTGCGCTTGCTACAAACAATGTCAATTTTTTGCTTTTCATTTGAGATCAGTTGTTCGGTCGTTAGTTCAAATGTTTTTGTAACTTTTTATAAAAAGTGTTCACTTTCAGTCGAGTTTCATTGAAATGCCAGCGCCTTAGGTTCTATATAAAAATCGAAGTTCAATATTTACACTAGTTTACTGGGCAAACTTATTTGAATCTACTATATTTGATTAATTTTGTTATTATGTGGTATTTAGTCATCGGACGTATTCTTTTGTTCAGCAACTTTTTGTTCATCTTTTCCGTAAATTTGTAAATTTTCTCGGCCTAGGTGCACAGGGTTTGGAAATATATTTAGCTTTAAAAAAATAAATTTTAAAAAGTTTTTTGCATGTTATAGCCTTCTGGAGTTTAATGTAAGATATTGAATTTTCTCTTCGCTTGCTTAATTGAGCTCAAAGAGAAGTTTGTAGCCCTTTTATTACTCCTGCGGTCTTTTTTCTGCACTTGAACCATTTCCCCTGACGCTTTTGTTTTTCCTGAAAAACGTGATAAACTATTGAAACTGGGAAAGCAATAAATGACTAAGCCGCTCTTTTACAGGCTGACTACTCTAAGAATGCAATATGCTATTCACCGCAACTGCTCAGGAGACAAATGGTGTGAAGGTGGTTCTTAAGAGTTTGATCCACCCCCATGCACCCCCCCCCCCCCCCCGATTCAATTATCCACCACACCCCACCATCTGATCACTTTTCTTTAGCACTCTGCCTGTCCATCTTCCTCAAAGGCTATTGGACATCTTAGCGTTGTTTAAAGCTATATACTCCTTCTTTTAATGTTCCAACTGACTTTTAGATGATTTTTGTTTTCATTGGTCATTTTGGCTTCTTTTATGTAAGAGCCTTTTCTATTTGATGGGAACTCATTTTCAATGGAAAATTTTGCTTTATTGCTGAAAATGTTAAGATTAAATATTTCGTAGGCCTGATTTAAATGCAAAAAAATTGGATTTTGTCTAAAAAGTCTCCTAAATAGCCTGTTTTCTTTTCCACTCTGAACTTTTTTGTTTTCTTGTCTTTATTGATAACAATTTTTGCTTCCAATGTTACCTTGGACGAGCCAGATTTTATCGGTGTTCAATGTTCTCAATTGGGGTTTGAAGCAATTAATGGTATCTTGTGTTTCCTTTCGATGCAAAATTTTTGCTCATCTTTTTGTGCAAGGATAATGTTTTGGTCGCTTGGAGTGAGTTCACAGTTCTTTGTTAGAAACAACTATACTGGCTGTGCCGAGAACTTTCAATTTTTATGTAGCTCGCTTAGATTTATAGTAGGATATTGGTGTACGAATTAGTAAGCTGAAAATGTAGCTCATATGGTAATTCTATTTTTGATATTTTGGTGCTCCACGCTTCTGTTCATCTGCCAATTGCAGCTGACCTTACTAAACTTGCGCTTGCAACGAATACTTTCTTTCCCTATTTTCTTTTGACTGCAGTTTTTTTGCACGGTAATTGATAATGTTTTAATAACTTTTTGTGAGAAATATTCAATTTTAATTATTATGCGGTATTTAAACTTCAAAATTTATCCGTTTTCTTGTCTACTTCATTTTTTTGATCTTCAGAAAACCTCACAGCCTAAGTGGACATATGGTTTGCAAATGTTTTCTAGACTGTGAAAAATCAAGCTTTTAACGTATTTTGCAAGTTCTACCATTATGGAGTTTACTAAGAGGTTGAATTTTCTCTTTGCTTGTTTGAGCTCAAATAAAGTTTGTAGCTGTTATGTTATTCCTGCGGTCGGTTTTCATGAGCTTGAACATTGCTCATTGCTGAACATTTCTAGAATGACTTTTTTCTCTGAGGTTTTTTTCTTCCTCAGAATCATGATAAACTGGTAAAACCCTGAAGTCGTTAAGTGGCGGAGCTGCTCTCTTACAGGCGACTAGAACTGTAATTGAGACTATTGGAATTTTAATTGAGACTATTGGAAAGAGCAAGAAAGTGGAGTTTTTGAAGACAATTTGAGCCTCCATTTTGAGCCTCTCAAAATAAATTATGCAAATTTTTGTCGAGTTTTTGCTCAGTTTTTTTTTCTCTGAGTTTGGATATCATTTTTAAAGAAGCTGTTTTGTCAAATTGTTTAAGGAAGCGATATTTTTAAAGTATTTATTGTAATTGAACAAATTTTGACTATTAGACAATTTGTTCTCTTTATTTGCCAGAGTTTCGTCTAATTGTTGGAAACGAGTTTCAATCGAAAATTTCAGCTTTTTGCTGCTCATGTTAACATATAATTTTTGTAGCCAGGTGGAATGGGTTCTGAATATTTCTTAATTGGAGTTTGAAGCAATTAGTGTTATCTTGCGTTTCTTTTCGATGCAAAATTTTTGCTCGGTGTTTTGTGCGAGGGTATTTTTTTGATCGAATTGAGTGCATTCAGTGTTTTTTGTTGGAAACGACTAGACTGGTAGTCCCCTGAGCATTCAACTATTGTGTACCTCTTTTACATTATTTGTGGGATATAAGTATACGAATTAGTAAATCTGAAAATGTAGTTCATATGGTAATTCTATTTTTGATATTTTGGTGCTCCACGCTTCTGTTCATCTGCCAATTGCAGCTGACCTTAAACTTGCGCTTGCAACGAATAATTTTTTTTCATTGGACTGCAGTTTTTTCACGGTAGATGGTAATGTTTCAATAACTTTTTATAAGAAAGATTTAATTTCAGCCGGGATTTTTTTTGTTCTACAATAGTTTTTAGGCCCTTAGTTTGTTTTCCAAAAATCGAAGTTCAATATTTACACTAGTTTACTGAGCGGGCTTGTTTGAATAGACTATAATTGAATAATTTTAATATTAGGTGGTATTTAAACTTCAAAATTTGTCCGTTTACTTGTTTGCTTCAGTTTTTTTGATCTTCAGAGAACCTCACAGCCTAAGTGGACATATGGTTTGCAAATGTTTTCTAGACTGTGAAAAATCAAACTTTTAACGTATTTTGCAAGTTCTACCATTATGGAGTTTACTAAGAGGTTGAATTTTCTCTTTGCTTGTTTGAGCTCAAATAAAGTTTGTAGCTGTTATGTTATTCCTGCGGTCGGTTTTCATGAGCTTGAACTTTGCCCATTGCTGAACATTTTTCTGGAATGACACTTTTTTCCTGAGGCTTTTATTTTTCTTGCTCAGAATCATGATAAACTGATGAAACCCGGAAGGCGCTAATTGGCTGAGTTGCTGTCTTACAGGCGGATTAGTCTCTTAGTGTGCAATGTGCTATTCATAGAAAGAGAGAAGTTTATGGTATGATGGCCGCTTCTGAAAATTTAAACCCCCCATTTATCCCTTCGCAATCAGCACATCTCCACCTACAGCTCCCCCTCTCGTCTACCCTCTACCCCTCGTCCTGCCCTCTTCCGCGCTTAAAACCCCCTTTGAAATCCCCATTTGCTTCACTAATGCACGCCCTAATGCTACCATCCTTAAGCAGCGGTTGGCTACTACGGGACCCAACCGCTTGTCAATTGGTCCTGTGAGAGCAATTAGCTCGACATTAGTTGGTGTCATGATTATTTTGCTAGATTCGAACCCGGCTCCAGGGGCTTTCCTTTATACGAAAGCACCAACTAAGAAAGAACGTTTTTCTTATCTAATACCAGTTTATTTCTGACCTTTATCCCAAGAAAATTTTGATGTTGAGAAATTAGAGGGTTTCTATACTATATGAAACTTGGGAAGTTTCTATACTATATGAACTTTCAAATTGTTGGGAAGTTTCTTAAAAATCTGTCAGTCTTGTAAAAACAATATTTCCGATGTGTTTTCAAAACTTCATTGATGTCAAGAACAACTTCGGCATGTCAATTCAGATAAAGTTTTTACAGCAATATATTTTCATATCCTAATTTTTTGTTTATTGTTTTGTTTCTGATCGTTTGGAATAATTTAGTCAAACAGTTCGGATGTGATCACTTTTTTGCTGAAGTTTTTGTGTTATGTTTGGGAAGATTCTAGTCACCATTCTTCGCCGTCTGAGAGCAATTGTTTAGGCTGGGTTTTGTGCTGAAATTTGAAAACATTTAGTTGTTTGTATAGTGTACCCTAGAGGCAAGTCGATCCTGACACATTTTTTAATGGCCCAAGAAAACATTTGCAGAGCTTCTGAAGCAATCTGACATACACAACAGTCTCCTCACATTTTCAATTGTTGGCCAATCAGTGCCAAGATTTAACCGTACACTGTTTCAGTTGGTTCGCTGATCAATAATTTGAAAAAATTGGTTCGCATGTCTTTGAAAATATTCTGCGCTGAAACTGCGGATGTGGCATGGAAAAATCCCGTCGATGATTTTCTATAGCTTGAAATTTAGCAGGAAAATATTAGAATGCATTAGATTGCAATTCTGCCCTGCATTTGTATGTTGCTGCCTTGCCTATTGCAAATTGAAAATTTGATCAGCCACAATTTTGTTTGCTCGATTGAGTAAAAATGTTCTTCGATTTTTTAGGTGGCTTTCATTTGGTCAAATACTCATCATTACGAAAAACACTTACGGTCAATATTTGGGGGGTTAGGAATTCGAGACGCAAACGACAGTAGGTGTATTCTACAAAACCAAAATTTTAAACCCCCGATAAATAAAAAAATAAGTAAAATAAAATGGATAAATAATAATATTTTAATTGAGATTATTGGAAAGAGCGAGAAAGCGGAGTTTTTAAGACAATTTGAGCCTCCATTTTTCCAAAACAAATTATTGTAATGTTTGTTGAGTGTTTGCTCAGTTTTTTTCTCTGAGTTTGGATATCCTTTCTAAGGAAGTTGTTTTGTCAAATTTTCTAAGGAAGCGGTATTTTCAAAGTAATTATTGTAATTTTACAAACTTTGATCATTAGATAGAACCTTATATGCTGTACTTTTGTGCAGTTCTCAACAGAAATACTTCACGCACTTTGATAATGTCTTCATGTTTAAAACCGTTAATGCTTAAAAAATAAATTTAGAGTTGAAAATAATAAACATTTCGGTTGAATTTTATACTTTTCGGAATAAATGTGAAAATTATTTGTTGCTTTGCAAAAAAAATTGGTAAACTTTTGCGCACTTGAAAATTGTTCATTCAGCCTGATCAAAAATGTAAAAAAAATTGAAATGTATTTGTAATTATGTTCACGTCCACCGCAGAGCAGCTCAAACCCTAATATTGTTTGTTTTGCTGGAATCTTGAATGATTGTTTTCAATTAATGTATTGTTTAGAGAGTCGAAATATTCCTTTTTTCCTTGAGGCGCTATTTTATCGTGTCGTGTCTTTGCTTTTTCTAAAGCTTTGCAAAGATAGCAAAATTAAGGTGACATTTGATCTGAAATCAATTTTGAGCACCCTTATCGACATTATAATAGGTCTGCATCTCTCATAAGCCAAAGATCTTTAATTAAAAATGGGAAAAAAATGTTTTATGACACTTTGTGAGATTTTGCATGCAAAAACTCTTTTGCATTCAAGCTTGTAAACTGTGTGTCATTTTTCATGTTGGTCGAAAGTTTGGTTTGAACTTTTAGATGTACACTTCATTACGTGAATCATTTGTAAACCAAAAACTTCTTTCTGTAATGTTTTTAGAAAATGTTGTGATGTTTTAAACCAAAGATGAAATTTGAAACAGTCTGAGCGTCTAAAATTGTCGTGACAAGTTATGAAAAAAACCATCGGAAGTATTTTTAGCATTCTAATTAACGCTAATGGAACGCAAAACAACACATTTGATTGTATTTTTTTGCGCAGTTTACGCGCAGTTTCGACCTCAAATATTGACCACCTCAAAATATTGCCTAGTTTTTATTGACTATTTAAGTTTTTTATATTTCATTAATGTAGTAAACTCTCGTAACAAGTTCAAAAAAGGGCATAATATAGAGTGCCGGTTAATTCTTTGTTGAACACAATGAATATTTTTTGAAAAGAAATTTCATTGGTTTTGGTAATCTAATTGACGACAGTAGAACCGAAATCTAATTAAAACAAGAAGAATTTTTCTTAAAGATAATGTCTACTCAGTTGTTTTATCAATCATAAGTAATCGGCATAGTGGAGATAATCGTTTTAGGAAAACAAAAGATTTCTGCTTTTCTTAAATTTGTGCAAAACTAACTTAATTGTTTAAATCGCATAGATTCTCACAATGAGAAAAATTTTCTAAAGTCAGTGCATTTTTATTGCACGCTGGCTCTCTTAAATAGAAATAAATATTAAATTGGTTTTTCAGAAACTAAGACACAACACAACTAACTGAACACAAACACATCTCTGAGATATGACTGGTCATCAATACGCCTCCTGGAAGCGTTGCTAGGTGATGCCTTGACGCAGTTGAAAAATTTGTCAAAAAGAGATTTCACTAAGTTAAGAAATTTTCTTTCCTTTACGCTACAAGACCTGAAGCTACAATCAGTTCGGTTATTAGATGGTTTGAGATCTAAATGTTCTCCTCTATTATGACAATTTCTCAAGTTCAAGAAACGTTTTTATTGAGTTCATTTCCACAACAGGGCTTTCTTTCACTCTCTCCATTTAAAAAAAACTATGGCTATTAAATTCAGAAATTTTAAGTGCGGAAATTTTACTGCTTAAATCTGATCAGGGCGCAAATTGTTTCATGCTATCTTTAACCGCGCATAATTTTAATGAAATAGCGCAAAATTCAGGGGCTCTAATAATGTTTTGCATGCCGTTCCTTATAAAAGCACAGCATAATAAACGTTCGGTTTTTTACTACATACACTCTAGATGGGCTTCAACAAAACAATACATTTTTTACAAATTTTTTTACCGAATGGTTCTCAATGGGCAATTCGTTCTCTGATATAGCGATCAAATTTAAGTGAATTGTTTGAATTCGCTTTAATGGAGAGCTACTTCCTGCCATCCGAGCATAAAACTTCTGAGTACATTTTTATTAATATATTTGGCAAAAGATTACAATAAATATTACTGCCTTTTTCTTATGCATTTAAAACAATTTTTGACGCTGAATTTTCTACCATTAAAGAAATAGAAAATTGACTTGTATTAACTAAAATTTTCTACCATTAATTAATTTGGCAGCCAATGTTCTTTCATTGTGTGCCTGAATACAAGTTCTTTTTAATTTTTTTATTACTTATGAAGCTCTGTTTCAATGCTTTTTTGCTTATGCATAGCTTGCAATAAGTGTGACTTTGTTAAGGTATCTGGTTTTTGTGTGACTGTGTGACTTTGTTAGGGCATCCGGTTATTGTTGGTTACTGTTAGTGTTACAATCTTGAAATTTCAATTGACCTGGAACACTGCCTCAATTTGTAATTAATATAACTGCTAGCAACTCCTTGGGATTAACAATTAATTAAATTTGCAGAATTAAGTACGGCGACAAAAAGCAGTGATTAATTGCTTGTTTCTTGTCGATATGTTCGAACACTTCATCAATTAGCTGCAAATAGGCTTCATATAGCTTGCCTGGACAGAGCTTGTCACTGAATGCTGACTTTCAGAAGTTATAGGGCCAGAAAAATAAAGAAAAAATTATTTACGTTATCAGACTCTTTTTCACCTGTGAGGTCTAAGGAAAGTCAAATTCTCACAGAAAAAAAAGAAATAAAAATTTATATAGGCCGAGATGAAGATATACCTTCAAGCTCTATATAGAATGCCTGTGTTGACACTAAAAGAAGATGAAAACTTTCTGAAAAACACGAAAAAAAATCTGGAAAATCATTAAATCATCTAATGTTGTGATAAATTTCTTCACCAATTTTGGACAAACTACTTGTCTGTAAAACATGATTTGGAGAAACAAGTGATTGAATTTCTAGAATCACAGTTTTTTTCATTATCTGGAATGTGGTTTGACGCCACTGGTCGGCCATCCCCTGTTGAGTCTGAAGTAATTGGAAAACGTCTGTTGTTAAAATTGAGCTCGAATTCAACTCCAACGATGATGCTAAAAGATCTCAAAAGTATACATTTCTAGACTTTGGGATCATTAAAATAACCAATAGAGAGAAATCAAACAGCGTTCGACCCGAAAAAAATAACACTGTTTGTTCCTACCCACTTTAGTGTGCGCGGAACTATATACTTAAATGAGTTTTTTGTTCAGTCAATTTTGGCCGATCGATAAATTCATTGAAAAAGGTTGTGAGTTGTAACATAATAGAGCCCGTCCAGCGTAGAATGTATAACTAAATTTTTTTTCGAACTTCATTTTTTCCACGGAGTTAAAGAGATTTAAAGTTTTGTGAACATTTGACAGATTTTCGTTGTTATTGTTCGCATTTTCCATAATTTTTCTTCTTTTTTGCTAATTTACTCGAAAAACAAGCTAAAATTGGCAACGATACCGTTTTTGGATTTACTTATAAAAACAGAAGAGTGCTGTTGAACTTTTTCATTCAGATTTTTGTGAAAATTTTCGCTAAGTTTTGCAAAACTCAGCCTTGCATCAAAAATGGCACGAATTCAGCTTCGTTAGTCCACTTTGTTCAAACTTGCGGGCTGATATAATCTTTGTTAACTCCGAAGATGGTTTCACGAAAACACAAACGTATATTTTTTTAATCTGCCATTTTTGTTCTTTTTTGTCCACATGTTACTGAGTCTCTTCAAGGACTGGTCCCACGTTTTTTCTATTGAAGTACGAACTACTTTGCTTAGCTTAGGTTTTAATTGACGCTATCTTGGCTTTGTTATGATGTACTTTTTTTCAAGAAATAGTCATTGAGCTTTGGATGTAAATGATTGCTTTTGTTATTTGACTTTTTGTTTGTCTTGTCTCCTAGTCTTAATAATAACAGTTCTCATTGGCCCACTAACGTGGCCTTATTTACTCTATCAAGTAATTTAGGTTGGAAGCAACATTTTAAATTCAAACACCAATAATTTTGATTTATTATGTGAGATTTGTTGAAAATTTTCTATCTCTGCCACATTGTGTAGACAATTGAGCCAAAAATGTGAACAAGTGCGCCCCAAAAATCATGTGCAAACGCACATTGCCGAAGCTCCTTGTTGATTTAATTATTAGTCCATAACAAAAATTTCACAGTTCTTTTTTATCACATTTTTGCTCTTCTTTGATATAAGTTTTTTGTCCGCCAGAATCCTCAATAAAATAAAGTGATGAAATTTATGGAAAACTTGGAAAATTAGTTCACTGTAATTGACTTATCTCAGTTATAGCTTAGATGCTGAGAAAAATTTTCAGTGTTTGATTGTTCGACTCAGGGTTGGACTTGCTTATTGCACGGGTTTTGAATGGCATTTGACATGCATGTCTTGCGCATTGAGAGCTTATTGCTAATTTACTCAAACTCAGCCTTACAAAACTCAGCCTTTCATCAAAAATGGCAAGAAATCAGCTTCGTTAGTCCACTTTGTTCAAACTTAGAGGCTTAAGCCGTCTTTGCTAACTTCGAAGACGGTTTCACAAAAACAGTAACGCATATTTGTTGAATCTGCAGTTTTTCTTCTTTTTTGTCCACATGTTACTGAGTCTCTTCATGGACTGGTCCCGTGTTTTTTCTATGGAAGTGCGAGCTAATTTGCTTAGCTTAGGTTTTAATTGACGTTATTTTGGCTTCGTTATTATGTACTTTTTTTCAAAAAATAGACATTGAGCTTTGTATGTAATTGATTGTTGTTGCTATTTAACTTTGTTTTTCTTGTCTCATATTCTTAATAATTGCATGTCTCATTAGCCCACTAACGTGGCATTATTTAATTTATCAAGTGATCTGGTGTGGAAGCAATTTTTTAAAATTCATACACCAATATTTTTGAGTATTATTTGAGATTTTTTGAAAATTTTCTATCTCTTTCACATTGTTTAGACAATTGAGCCAAAAATGTGAATGAGTGCGCACAGAAAATCATCTGCAAACGCACATCGCCGAGGCTCCTTGCTGGTTTAATTATTAGTCCTTAACAAAGTTTTTGCTGTACCTTTTATCACATTTTTGCTCTTATTTGTTATGTTTTCTTTGTCTGCCTCAATAAAAAAAGTTGAAGAAATTTATTTAAAAAATTGGAAAATTAGTTGCTTATAATTGACTTATCTCAGTTATAGCTTCGATGCTGATAAAAATTTTCAGTGTTTGATTGTTTGACTCTGGGTTGGACTTGCTTATTACATGGGTTTTGAATGGTATTTGACATGCTTGCCTTGCGCATTGAGAGCTTAAGCAGCATAAAATTTGTGTTAACAGTTTTAATATTCCATTTTAATATTATTGCCTAATTACCATTTTTTGAGCAATGCTAATTTTTGCAGATTTTGATTCGAATGTAGCTAAATGACGAAAAGAGAGAAATCAAACAGCGTTTGACCGGATAAAATAAGACTGTTTGTTCCTACCCAATTTAGTGAGCGCGGAACTAAATACCTAATTGAGTTTTTTGTTCAGTCAATTTTGGCCGATCTATAAATTTATGGTAAAAGATTGTGAGTTGTAATATTATAAAGCCCGTCCAGCGTAGAATGTATAACTAAATTTTTTTTCGAACTTCATTTTTTCCACGGAGTGAAAGAGATTTAAAGTTTTGTGAATATTCGTTGCTATTGTTCACATTTTCCATAATTTTTCCTCTTTTTTGCTAATTTACTCAGAAAACAAGCTAAAATTGGCAACGATACCGTTTTTGGTTTTAACTATAAAAGCAGAAGAGTGCTATTGAACTTTTTCATTCAGATTTTCGTGAAAATTTTCGCTAAGTTTTGCAAAACTCAGCCTTGCATCAAAAATGGCACGAACTCAGCTTCGTTAGTCCATTTTGTTCAAACTTGCGGGCTGACGCCGTCTTTGCTAACTTCGAACACGGTTTCACAAAAAATTTCACAAAATTTTGGCTTTGTTATGATGTACTTTTTTTCAAGAAATAGTCATTGAGCTTTGGATGTAAATGATTGCTTTTGTTATTTGACTTTTTGTTTGTCTTGTCTCCTAGTCTTAATAATAACAGTTCTCATTGGCCCACTAACGTGGCCTTATTTACTCTATCAAGTAATTTAGGTTGGAAGCAACATTTTAAATTCAAACACCAATAATTTTGATTTATTATGTGAGATTTGTTGAAAATTTTCTATCTCTGCCACATTGTGTAGACAATTGAGCCAAAAATGTGAACAAGTGCGCCCCAAAAATCATGTGCAAACGCACATTGCCGAAGCTCCTTGTTGATTTAATTATTAGTCCATAACAAAAATTTCACAGTTCTTTTTTATCACATTTTTGCTCTTCTTTGATATAAGTTTTTTGTCCGCCAGAATCCTCAATAAAATAAAGTGATGAAATTTATGGAAAACTTGGAAAATTAGTTCACTGTAATTGACTTATCTCAGTTATAGCTTAGATGCTGAGAAAAATTTTCAGTGTTTGATTGTTCGACTCAGGGTTGGACTTGCTTATTGCACGGGTTTTGAATGGCATTTGACATGCATGTCTTGCGCATTGAGAGCTTATTGCTAATTTACTCAAACTCAGCCTTACAAAACTCAGCCTTTCATCAAAAATGGCAAGAAATCAGCTTCGTTAGTCCACTTTGTTCAAACTTAGAGGCTTAAGCCGTCTTTGCTAACTTCGAAGACGGTTTCACAAAAACAGTAACGCATATTTGTTGAATCTGCAGTTTTTCTTCTTTTTTGTCCACATGTTACTGAGTCTCTTCATGGACTGGTCCCGTGTTTTTTCTATGGAAGTGCGAGCTAATTTGCTTAGCTTAGGTTTTAATTGACGTTATTTTGGCTTCGTTATTATGTACTTTTTTTTCAAAAAATAGACATTGAGCTTTGTATGTAATTGATTGTCGTTGCTATTTAACTTTGTTTTTCTTGTCTCATATTCTTAATAATTGCATGTCTCATTGGCCCACTAACGTGGCATTATTTAATTTATCAAGTGATCTGGTGTGGAAGCAATTTTTTAAAATTCATACACCAATATTTTTGAGTATTATTTGAGATTTTTTGAAAATTTTCTATCTCTTTCACATTGTTTAGACAATTGAGCCAAAAATGTGAATGAGTGCGCACAGAAAATCATCTGCAAACGCACATCGCCGAGGCTCCTTGCTGGTTTAATTATTAGTCCTTAACAAAGTTTTTGCTGTACCTTTTATCACATTTTTGCTCTTATTTGTTATGTTTTCTTTGTCTGCCTCAATAAAAAAAGTTGAAGAAATTTATTTAAAAAATTGGAAAATTAGTTGCTTATAATTGACTTATCTCAGTTATAGCTTCGATGCTGATAAAAATTTTCAGTGTTTGATTGTTTGACTCTGGGTTGGACTTGCTTATTACATGGGTTTTGAATGGTATTTGACATGCTTGCCTTGCGCATTGAGAGCTTAAGCAGCATAAAATTTGTGTTAACAGTTTTAATATTCCATTTTAATATTATTGCCTAATTACCATTTTTTGAGCAATGCTAATTTTTGCAGATTTTGATTCGAATGTAGCTAAATGACGAAAAGAGAGAAATCAAACAGCGTTTGACCGGATAAAATAAGACTGTTTGTTCCTACCCAATTTAGTGAGCACGGAACTAAATACCTAATTGAGTTTTTTTGTTCAGTCAATTTCGGCCGATCTATAAATTTATGGTAAAAGATTGTGAGTTGTAATATTATAAAGCCCGTCCAGCGTAGAATGTATAACTAAATTTTTTTTCGAACTTCATTTTTTCCACGGAGTGAAAGAGATTTAAAGTTTTGTGAATATTCGTTGCTATTGTTCACATTTTCCGTAATTTTTCCTCTTTTTTGCTAATTTACTCAGAAAACAAGCTAAAATTGGCAACGATACCGTTTTTGGTTTTACCTATAAAAACAGAAGAGTGCTGTTGAACTTTTTCATTCAGATTTTCGTGAAAATTTTCGCTAAGTTTTGCAAAACTCAGCCTTGCATCAAAAATGGCACGAACTCAGCTTCGTTAGTCCATTTTGTTCAAACTTGCGGGCTGACGCCGTCTTTGCTAACTTCGAAGACGGTTTCACAAAAACACTAACGCATATTTGTTGAATCTGCCATTTTTCTTCTTTTTTGTCCACATGTTACTGAGTCTCTCCATGGACTGGTCCCGTGTTTTTTCTATTGAAGTACGAACTATTTTGCTTAGCTTAGGTTTTAATTGACGCTATTTTGGCTTCGTTGTTATGTACTTTTTTCAAAAATAGACATTGAGCTTTGTATGTAAAAGATTGTTGTTGCTATTTAACTTTTTGTTTTTCTTGTCTCGTATTCTTAATAATTGCAGGTCTCATTGGCCCACTAACACGACATTATTTGATTTATCGAGTGATCTTGTTTCGAAGCAATTTTTTAAAATTCATACACCAATATTTTTGAGTATTATTTGAGATTTGTTGAAAATTTTCTATCTCCTCCACATTGTTTAGACAATTGAGGCAAAGATGTGAATAAGTGCGCACAGAAAATCATGTGCAAACGCACATCGCCGAGGCTCCTTGCTGGTTTAATTATTAGTCCTTAACAATTATTTTGCTGTACCTTTTTATCACATTTTTGCTCTTATTTGTTATGTTTTCTGTGTCTGCCTCAATAAAAAAATTTGAAGAAATTTATTTAAAAAATTGGAAAATTAGTTGCTTATAATTGACTTATCTCAGTTATAGCTTCGATGCTGAGAAAAATTTTCAGTGTTTGATTTTTCGACTCAGGGTTGGACTTGCTTATTACATGGGTTGTGAAAGGTATTTGACATGCTTGCCTTGCGCATTGAGAGCTTAAGCAGCATAAAATTTGTGTTAACAGTTTTAATATTCCATTTTAATATTCTTGCCTAATTACCATTTTTTGAGCAATGCTAATTCTTGCAGATTTTGATTTGAATGTAGCTAAATGACGATAACAGAGAAATCAAACAGCGTTTGACCGGATAAAATAAGACTGTTTGTTCCTAACCAATTTAGTGAGCGCGGAACTAAATACTTAAATGAGTCTTTTTGTTCAGTCAATTTTGGCCGGTCGATAAATTCATGGTAAAAGATTGTGAGTTGTAATATTATAAAGCCCGTCCAGCGTAGAATGTATAACTAAACTTTTTTTCGAACTTCATTTTTTCCACGGAGTTAAAGAGATTTAATGTTTTGTGAACATTTGATAGATTTTCGTTGTTATTGTTCACATTTTCCATAATTTTTCCTCTTTTTTGCTAATTTACTCAAAAACGAGCTAAAATTGGCAACGATACCGTCTTTGGTTTTACCTATAAAAACAGAAGAGTGCTGTTGAACTTTTTCATTCAGATTTTTGTGAAAATTTTCGCTAAGTTTTGCAAAAATGGCACGAAATCAGCTTCGTTAGTCCACTTTGTTCAAACTTGCGGGCTGACGCCGTCTTTGCTAATTTCGAAGACGGTTTCACGAAGACACTAACGCATATTTGTTGAATCTGCCGTTTTTCTTCTTTTTTGTCCACAGGTTACTGAGTCTCTTCATGGACTGGTCCCGTGTTTTTTCTATTGAAGTACCAGCTAATTTGCTTAGCTTAGGTTTTTATTGACGCTATTTTGGCTTTGTTATGATGTACTTTTTTCCAAAAATGGTCATTGAGCTTTGGATGTAAATGATTGTTGTTGCTGTTTAACGTTCTGTTTTTCTTGTCTCGTATTCTTAATAATTGCAGTTCTCATTGGCCCACTAACGTGGCATTATTTAATTTATCAAGTGATCTGGTTTGGAAGCAATTTTTTTAAATTCGTACACCAATTTTTTTATTGTTATTTGAGATTTGTTGAACATTTTCTCTCTTCCACATTGTTTAGACAATTGAGCCAAAAATGTGAATAAGTGCGCACAGAAAATCATGTGCAAACGCATATCGCCGAGGCTCCTTGCTGGTTTAATTATTAGTCCTTAACAATTATTTTGCTGTACCTTTTTATCACATTTTTGCTCTTATTTGTTATGTTTTCTGTGTCTGCCTCAATAAAAAAAGTTGAAGAAATTTATTTAAAAAATTGGAAAATTAGTTGCTTATAATTGACTTATCTCAGTTATAGCTTCGATGCTGAGAAAAATTTTCAGTGTTTGATTGTTCGACTCAGGGTTGGACTTGCTTATTACATGGGTTGTGAAAGGTATTTGACATGCTTGCCTTGCGCATTGAGAGCTTAAGCAGCATAAAATTTGTGTTAACAGTTTTAATATTCCATTTTAATATTCTTGCCTAATTACCATTTTTTGAGCAATGCTAATTCTTGCAGATTTTGATTTGAATGTAGCTAAATGACGATAACAGAGAAATCAAACAGCGTTTGACCGGATAAAATAAGACTGTTTGTTCCTAACCAATTTAGTGAGCGGGGAACTAAATACTTAAATGAGTCTTTTTGTTCAGTCAATTTTGGCCGATCGATAAATTCATGGTAAAAGATTGTGAGTTGTAATATTATAAAGCCCGTCCAGCGTAGAATGTATAACTAAACTTTTTTTCGAACTTCATTTTTTCCACGGAGTTAAAGAGATTTAATGTTTTGTGAACATTTGATAGATTTTCGTTGTTATTGTTCACATTTTCCATAATTTTTCCTCTTTTTTGCTAATTTACTCAAAAACGAGCTAAAATTGGCAACGATGCCGTCTTTGGTTTTACCTATAAAAACAGAAGAGTGCTGTTGAACTTTTTCATTCAGATTTTTGTGAAAATTTTCGCTAAGTTTTGCAAAAATGGCACGAAATCAGCTTCGTTAGTCCACTTTGTTCAAACTTGCGGGCTGACGCCGTCTTTGCTAATTTCGAAGACGGTTTCACGAAAACACTAACGCATATTTGTTGAATCTGCCGTTTTTCTTCTTTTTTGTCCACATGTTACTGAGTCTCTTCATGGACTGGTCCCGTGTTTTTTCTATTGAAGTACCAGCTAATTTGCTTAGCTTAGGTTTTAATTGACGCTATTTTGGCTTTGTTATGATGTACTTTTTTCCAAAAATGGTCATTGAGCTTTGGATGTAAATGATTGTTGTTGCTATTTAACGTTCTGTTTTTCTTGTCTCGTATTCTTAATAATTGCAGTTCTCATTGGCCCACTAACGTGGCATTATTTAATTTATCAAGTGATCTGGTTTGGAAGCAATTTTTTTAAATTCGTACACCAATTTTTTTAAATTCGTACACCAATTTTTTTATTGTTATTTGAGATTTGTTGAACATTTTCTCTCTTCCACATTGTTTAGACAATTGAGCCAAAAATGTGAATAAGTGTGCACAGAAAATCATGTGCAAACGCACATTGCCGAGGCTCCTTGTTGGTTTAGTTTTTAGTCCTTAACAAATATTTTGCAGTACCTTTTTATCACATTTTGCTCTTATTTGTTATGTTTTCTTTGTCTGCCTCAATATAAAAATTTGAAGAAATTCATAAAAAAAATTTGGAAAATTAGTTGCTTATAATTGACTTATCTCAGTTATAGCTTAGATGCTGAGAAAAATTTTCAGTGTTTATTTGTTTGCTCGACCCAGGGTCGGACTTGCTTTTTTGCTTGGGTTTTGAATGGCATTTGACATGCATGTCTTGCGCATTGAGAGCTTAAGCAGCATAATATTGGTGTTAATAGTTTTAATATTCCAGTTAAATATTATTGCCCATCTAACATTCTTTGAGCAATGCTATTTTTTGCAGATTTTGATTAGATTGTAACTAAAGATGGCAACTTTATTTATAAGAGAGTTCGTAGTTAAACTTGCGAGGGAGGTACACTTACGTTTGCAGAAATCTTTGAAAAACTAGATGCACCGGAGGGCATAAAATCAATATGCGCAAATGCGGGGGGGATGGGTACAGAATAGATCCGTCTGCAGTCTTGGGTGGATCAATGATTCTCAAAGCAAAATCTTTATAAACATATGGATAGTTTGGTCCTTATACTACCAGTAAGTTAACATAAGTTCTAACATTGAATATACTTGTATACTGATGAATACTTTTGTAAAAATAAAAGTCAAACCTAACAGTCACTTTTCTTAATTCGTTTTACTCGTCACTTTTTTGTTGATTTTGGATTATAAAAGCAGTAATTTTAACGAAAAAACATTTAAATTAAAATTGAGTACAGATATAATAAATTAAACATTGAAATAAATATATAGCTATACATCAAATTACAAATTGTGGTCTTTGAATTCATATAGTCAAATTCGAACAAAATTTACCATTTTGGATTATTTTATTATTTACAAAATATCAACTACTCGTCAAATTTTTTTTATAGCAATTCAGTCATTTTGTAACTCTTGGATAAGCTGTATGCTAGAAGTGAATATACCTATGAAACCACAAACTATTCCGATTCCTATTATAGTGTATTCCCAAATTTTTGTTGCTGGGCTTAGAGTGTGGCCTTTGAGTTTCAGATGGAAAACGCATGGCCAGACAAAGGATAACATAGTGCCAGTGAAGTTTCCAACCAGACCCATAAGGGTTGCAAAATGTGGAATTCCAGCGCCCAAGAGCATCGTGAAAACAACGAACAATAACCGGATGAGAACGGCCCAGTCTTTGAAGAGCCCGTCTTTGGAGTAACAAGTACCCCCCAGAGTTTGGGTAAATTTGTTGTCTTCGGCTTCTTTTCGGGTTTCGAACATCCGGTTTTGAACTATATCACATGCAGCAAAATAGGGTAGTGGGTAAGACAGCAGCGCTTTTAGAAATAGAAAGATGTTGGTTATAAATCGAAAGGTGTTATCCGGCAAGTTATTAGTTATAACTTCTCTAGTATTGTTTCCGAAAGTTAGGAACCCGATCCAAGCGAACATACACTTGAAAAGAGCAGCCAGAGCGTGTGTCCAGAACAACATGCACTCGAATCGATGACGTTTCTGCATTGAACCCTCCAGAGCCGGGAGGAATATCTGGCTTGTATAGCTGAAAACGACGATGCCAAGCGCAACTGGAACTTGACGGATGTCGATTCCAAACTGGACTTCGCTCCAGTGCCACTGACCTATAGAGGTCAAGCAGTATCCGATTATAATGATGTTTATGCAGGCGTGTGATACAGTGTTATAGAAACTAAGCCTGGCAACTGCACGATAGTTTTGCAGGAAAGCACAGGGGAGTAGGAAAATTGATGACAGCATGATCCAACTTGTCAGGTCCAGAGGGACGGTTGGGAATGCCTTTTGGAGGAGGTCCCCGCACAGGAGGACGTAGAGGACACATGTCATTACTAGTTCAATCAGCTGGGCTGCCTGGACTATTTTGCCCCCGTATCTCTTACCCCACACGTCCTCCGCTATCTGGATATAGCTGGTTCTAAAAATCGAGTAATAATCTGGTATTATATACCTGGCCTCGCATTGTAATTACCCAATCCAGCTACCACTTAGAAGTTAGCACTTAGAAATGATCAATTGGGTTGAATTTTCTTGTAACGGTATCACATTCATCTTGCTACAAGGAAGTCGATTTAGTTCTTCAAATCTCTAAATTATTGACAATCATAATACATTTGTGACATCGAAAATAAAGAGCCAACAATCTTAACCAAAATTGAAGAAACTCAATATTAGAACGTTTTCGCGTGCGAAATTTACCCGATATCTGGCTCTGCAAACCGCTGTGAAATTTGAACATACACTATGGTACCAAAAAGCTACGTACAGCATGATTTCTGCTTTTAAAGCATGATTTGTGCTTCATAAGCATGATTTGCGACAAGGCGTGAAAAAAGGTGTGAAATTTAGAAGTTTTAAGAGATATTTCATTCTCAATTTCTCCGCTTAAACAGGAAAGATGGTTAAACCGCTTTGTTCTTATACCGTTTCCCAAGTTGTTACGCTAAGAGATGTCGGATTTTCATGGTCTAAAATACAAAAGCAACTCACATTAAAATCAAGATCCAGTGCACAGTATGCATACAACCGCTACCTGAAAAACAAACAGTTTCGAGGCCCAAAAATCGAGTGGAAGCCCCCCCAAATTGTCAAAAAAAATGCGAAAACAAGTTAGTTGCCGATGTTTTCAAAGATCCCAAAACCTCACTGGAGCGAATTCGTGTGGCTCATAACGCTTTCTTGTGCTACGATACAATTTCCAGAGGTACAGCTAGACGAATTCTCAAAAAAATGGCGTTTTTTCAAGAAAAGCTGCAAAAAAAGTCAGTTTGAAGAAGAAAAGCAAGTGTTTTCGTTCAAAATGATGTATCAATATGCTCAAGAAGCCGTTCTCTTTCTGGCAGAATGGGGTTTTTACTGATGAAACAAGGGTGCGCATCTTCAGCGACGGAATCTTTAGAGTTTTTCGAAGAAATGGAACGAGATTTCTTGAAAAAAAACAAAAAATTTGAGTTCGGACAAACGATCACTTGTTTTGGGGTGCAATACGATCAGATGGATGGAAATTGCTTGTTAAGTTTCCAAACAAGCTAAACGCTGTCGGTTATTTGGAAATTTTGAAAATTTACGAAGAAAAAATGCATTTCCTGGACCTTATTTTTCAGCAAGACAATGCTCCTGTGCATAAATCGAAGATTATCGGCAATTTCTTCCAAGAAAACGAGTGGGAGGTACTGGAATGGCCAGCATACAGTCCAGATCTGAATCCTATTGAAAATTTATGGGCGATTTTGAAGCAGCGATTACGAAAACAGACAGTTTTTTGGGAAAATTTAGAAGAAAAAGTGTATGAAATTTGGAATGAAATTGACGCAGACGTCGTGAGAAACCTGTATGAAAAGTATACAAACCGTCTACTAGACGTTAAAAAAGCTAAAGGTGTAATGACGCGTTATTAGAGAACTAATTTGAACTCAAAATGTTATATTATTTGTTGTTTCTATTGCTTTTTTAAAAATCTTTAGGTGTACGTAGCTTTTTGGTACCATAGTGTATAATCATCTTGATTTCAAACCTGTTTTAACCAATTTTGAACGCAATGGTTAGTGAAATCTATTACTGGGATGTGAAAGCCATTTATAATGAGAAAAATGAAAACTGAAACTGTTTAAACTATCAACAAAAAATTCAAACAAATTAATTTCATGTCAACAAACTAATGTGTTTTTGAAGTAAGGTTTGTACAGCCTATTAAAAAAGTGTGACTAGTCATTACAGTTGACATGGACAGTAAAAAAGTTGGGAACATATCAATCGTGAATGGCAACATTAAGTGTTGGAATTTTTGAAAAAAGTGAAGAAGAAAGAAGTGAGACCTGACTCTGATGTGTTGTCCTCTCTCGTCCTGTTCGTATAGACAATAGACAAGTATCTTTCCAGTGTAGTAAGTGATGTATGCGAAGAATACCATTGCAAAGAGAGACCAATACCCACCCTGGTACACACTGTAGGGAAACGTCACTATGAACATACCCTGAAATCACAAAACAAAAACCATTTTTTGCTTTTGTATAACTCTGTAAAAAATGGGATGCGTTCTGTTTCACCCCCCCCCCACCCCCCACCCCCAGTAATCACCCCCCCCCCCCCATGTAACAAAATAGCACGTGCGCCTGAGGGGCGTAAAAATATAAGCCCACTAAGCTTGGGGGGGGGGGGGTGGGCAAAACAGAATAGATCCAAAAATTGTTATATGACATATGACTGCCATAATTTGAAATGAATTTAGTTATACATATTTTTCAGCTGTTCGAAGAACATCAGACTTGTTGCCACCATGTGGGAGAATCACTCCAACAGTAGAGTTATTAGTTTTCTTTGACAAAAGGTCGAGAATATAGTAAATACAAGAATAATATATTTTTAATGTAAGATATATCTAGTATGTTTTATTCTATTTCTTTTCCCGGGAGCATTTGCTATTTCTTACATAACAACGTGCTATATAACGACCCATAATTTGTAACTAGGGGTCATGAAGACGCTGGTGGGGGTGGGGTTGGGGAGGGGAAAGAATAGATTCATATAGTGATATGGTAGACCAAGCTTAGATGGGCAAACCAAGACCGCTCTGGTCAGAGACTCGATCTGGATTGCGGGTGATTTTTGGTCTAACCTACTGTGTGAAGCGTACGATCTAGAGAATGAAACCCGTAAAAATTTGCTACGACATGGTCAACATTGCCATAAACGCTGATAAATTATCCAGCCAGAGTAATAAAATAACAATACAGTTAATATAAAACAACAATAAAAGGCTGATTTTATTATTAATTGCGGCTGTTTGTAGCGTTTCACCGTCTCAAAAAAAAGTTTTTGCTTCTTTGTGGTGACCTAGAAAAAATCTTGGATCCTTTGATGCTTCAGAATTTTCTTAACTTTCTAATTTGAATGATGCTTTATTTGGCGCTGAAAATGGCATTAAATTTCTACTTTTCAATGTTCGCAGCATACAAAATAAGTATCAAGATATATCAAATTTGCTTCATTAGCTGGACTCAGAAACTATTGTTATAGTAACTGAAATTTGGATGAGCGAAGAACAAAGAGCACAATTGTATGCATAAAACTCGGTCTCATCAAACCGGAGCAGCTAAAGATGGTTGTGTAGGATTATGGATTTCTGAGAAAATAAATTTTAAACGCAGAAAGGAAGCTGAGTTAGCCAATACGAGGTTTTTTGAGACGTTGTGACTGGAGATAGGCAATCCCGTAGCGGAAAAATGTCTCAACAGCGTCTGATGTTGTCCACATCAAAGTCTGAGTGGCTTGTTTTTAGACGAAATAAGTGCCGAGGTTTCTAATGCGTTCTCAATTACAGATAATATACTCTTATTTGGTGAATATAACATTGATATGTAATGAGCAGAAAAGTCATCAGAACTTTGCGGCAGGATTAGAAATACAGTTATCCAACATCGATATTCCTACACGCATATGCAACAGCAAGAGAAGTTTGTTTGATAGATCACTGTTTTTGACTAATGAGCAAATCACTAGTTGGAAAATCTGCTTAATGTAATTTTTTTCAGAGCAAATTTTTGTATTAGAAGATAAACAAAACTACTTTATTTAGGCGAAATACAAAACAGTTTGTTGATAACACTTTTAATAGAGATCTGACTCTTGCAGATTGGAGAACAGTTCATCATCAACGAAACTGCAATGAAATGTATGCAGCGTTTAACAGAATTTTTTTGAAAACACTCAAGAAAAACGCACAAACAGAGATGAAAAAAGTTCCAATAACAAAAAGACTACTTCAGATACACCTTGGATTACAAAAGAAATTAAACACTTGGTTGCTGATAAGCATCGTTATTTCAATGAATACATAATGACACAAAGTGCTGATTCTTTTGTGTCATTTAAAAAGTATCGCAACTTTGTAATTAGAAAGTTGAAAGAGGCACAAAATCAAATTTGGGAGGATTTTTTTAGAGAAATTTGAAGCATGAACAGAGAAAATGAAATTTATTAAGAACAAAATTGGAAAAAAACTAACAGTCTGAACATCACTGAAGCCGACGAGAATGGTCAAAAAACGAAAGGCAAAAAGTAGTCGATCTTTAACGCTTTTAGCAGAATTTGGAGCAAAATGCGCATCTGCAGTGAGCAGGTTGTTTCAAAGAACGTCGAAAAAATAGAGCAGAAATTTCATGAGTTAAACTTTAGACCTTTTACCTTCAGGAAAATCTATAAAGTTATTGATAACCTAGACAAAATACCAGGGCTGGGATAAATTAAAGCTTGGGCATTAAAAACTGGAAAATGTGCTTTTGGAACTGATCACCAGATTATGTTTAACGATTTTATTCAAGATAAAATTTTTCCAACTGTTCTACAGGATGCACACATAACGCCAAATTTCAGAAAAGGAGATGTATTTGTTTTATCTAATTATTGTTCGGTTTCCATAACATCAACTTTCTGAAAGCTTTTAAAAGACATTTACTTAATCAGTTAATGGAATATGTTGAAAAATTTGAGCTCTTGAACCGAAAACAATTAGGTTTCCAATCTGGAAAGTTGTCTATTGATGCTGTGCTTTACTTTATTGAAAAAAATTAGGAAATTTGGAAAAAAAATAACGACACAG
Organism: Convolutriloba macropyga; assembly: GCF_964194025.1. NCBI lineage: Eukaryota > Metazoa > Xenacoelomorpha > Acoela > Convolutidae > Convolutriloba > Convolutriloba macropyga. The sequence continues at coordinate 65,966,252 of NC_134475.1, forward strand.
GTGCTGTGTTCGTGGATTTTGCAAACGCTTTCAATTCAGTTTCAAATGAAGCCTGTCTCCGGAAGGCTGACAATTTCAATCGGTCTCAATCAACAATTTTTCTTCTCAAATGGTTTCTCACAAATCGACCATGTGGCGTAAAATTGGGTATTGACTTATGACATAAAATAACTGTTAATCATGGTGCTGCACAAGGAACTGTGTTAGCACCTCATTTTTTTTCTGTTATATGTCAACGAATTTTCTGAAAAACTGGGAGGTGAAAATGATATTGTTTAATTTGCGGATGACACTAGTATTATATGCAAATTCGAAAGTGATGAAAACTGTCCAATAAAAATTGAAAAAAAATCTTAGAACAAACAGACAAATACCTGACGGAGAATGAACTCATTTTAAAAGCCGATAAAACAGAGATGTTATTCTTTACAAATCATAACAATTCGACTCCAGAGGTTACTTTTAAAGGTGAAGTTGTTAAACCAGCTCATGCTTGTCGTTATCTTGGAATACAAATTGAATCAAAACTAACCTTGGAAAATCAAGTGATCTCAGTTTATTAGCAAAATGGCTAATGCAATTCGTTTTTTGTATCTTGTAAAAAATCAAATTCCTTTAAAGGTAAAAGCTGATGTTTTCAATTCGGTTGTACTATCTGATCTTTGTTTCATTGGAGTGTTCCTTCAGTTTTTACAACAAAAAACATAAACCACATAGATAGGCAAATTGACTGGCGAATAAAAGTTTGTTGTTTTCGACAAAAATTTGACCACTCCATTGATCTTTTCACTAAGGATCGTATCTTGCCAGTTGAATTGTTTACCTTAAAAAATAGCTTAAAAAACTACAAATAGATATAAGTGACTCTGAAACATCTGAAAACTTTAAAATGTTTACTAGTCGCCATAATGCTAGACAGAACAATATACACAAATCAAATTAATATGTTTTTTTAGCAAAATCATTTTAAAACTCAGTTTTTTTGAAAAATGGCTAACGCAATTAGCTCTTTGTATTCTGAAAGAAATCAAATTGCTTTTAAGGTAAAAGCTGATGTTTTCAAGTCAGTTGCACTATCTCATCTTTGTTTCATTGGAGTGTTCTTTCCGTTTTTCACAACAAAAAACATAAACCACATAAGTAGGCAAATTGACTGGCGAATAAAAGTTTGTTGTTTTCGACAAAAATTTGACCACTCCATTGATCTTTTCACTAAGGAACGTATCTTGCCAGTTGAATTGTTTACCTTAAAAGTTAGCTTAAAAAACTACAAATAGATATAAGTGACTCTGAAACATCTGAAAACTTTAAAATGTTTACTAGTCGCCAAAACGCTAGACAGAACAATATACACAAATCAAATTAATATGTTTTTTTAGCAAAATCATTTTAAGACTCAGTTTTTTTGAAAAATGGCTAACGCAATTAGCTCTTTGTTTTCTGAAAGAAATCAAATTCCTTTAAAGGTAAAAGCTGATGTTTTCAATTCGGTTGTACCATCTGATCTTTGTTTCATTGGAGTGTTCCTTCAGTTTTTACAACAAAAAACATAAACCACATAGATAGGCAAATTGACTGGCGAATAAAAGTTTGTTGTTTTCGACAAAAATTTGACCACTCCATTGATCTTTTCACTAAGGATCGTATCTTGCCAGTTGAATTGTTTACCTTAAAAGTTAGCTTAAAAAACTACAAATAGATATAAGTGACTCTGAAACATCTGAAAACTTTAAAATGTTTACAAGTCGCCAAAACGCTAGACAGAACAATATACACAAATCAAATTAATATGTTTTTTTAGCAAAATCATTTTAAAACAAAGTTTTTTTGAAAAATGGCTAACGCAATTAGCTCTTTGTATTCTGAAAGAAATCAAATTGCTTTTAAGGTAAAAGCTGATGTTTTCAAGTCAGTTGCACTATCTCATCTTTGTTTCATTGGAGTGTTCTTTCCGTTTTTCACAACAAAAAACATAAACCACATAAGTAGGCAAATTGACTGGCGAATAAAAGTTTGCTGTTTTCGACAAAAATTTGACCTTTCCATTGGTCGTCTCACTAAAGATCGTATCTCGCCAACCAACTTGTTTATCTCAAAAGTTAGCTTAAAAAACCCCAAACAGATATAAGTGACTCTGAAACATCTGAAAACTTTAAAATGTTTATTATCCGCCAAAACGCTAGACAGAACAAGAGACAAAAATCAAATTGATATGAAAAAAACGATAACGAAGTGGAGTAACAAATTTTGATCTGTAAAAGCGTTCAAAATTGGAACAAATTGTCTTCTTCAATCAGAACTTTTAACAGTAAAACAAGCTTTAAAAAAGTTTCAAAATTTTTTTTGCTGGATAAACACAAGAAAGTACCCCATTAATAGCAAATAGGAGCCTTCAAACCCTATGGGAACAAACAGCCTTAATTGTAAGAGTTTTATTTTAATAACCTTACTGATTTATTTATTCAACTGTTGAATGCATACAAATATCTAACCTTAGGATTATAATCTGAATAAATTACATGTTTCAACAAACAAAAACAAGAAACAACACAATTGACGACGCTAACAAAGTGCATTAACAAGGAGGAAGGGTAAATTAACTTTACGCAATGTTCGAACCGCGCATCAAAAAAGTAGAAGTTGAAAGCATAAAGTTTGTTTGTCGAAGAAGCGCATGCCAATTTATGCATTCAACATAGTTATTTATCTGTATGGGAAAGTGCTGATCATCATAGTTCTGTATAGTTATTTTTGATTATTTTCCAAAAAATTATAGCTCGATTTGCGAAAGATTTAATTAGGAAAGTTTAATTTTTCTCTACATAATTTTCTCTTTCACCGCCTTCAAAAAATAAAATTTCAGCGCAAGACTTCGAGAAAAGGCTACGCGGACTTGTGTCTCAGAGCATTTGAAAGCTGAATCAGCACTTTTCAAGAACAAGAACTTAGTTCAGTTGTCAAACATTGGGTATTGACTTATCAGATAAAATAACTGGTAATCATAGTGCTCCACAAGGAACTGTGTTAGCACCCCATATGTTTCTGTAATATGTCAACAATTTTTCTGAAAAAGTGGAATGAGAAAATTATATTGCCTAATTTGCGGATGATACTAGTATTGTACAAAAGTTCGAAAGTAATTAAAACTTTCCACTTAAATTTGAAAAGAATATTAGAACAAACAGACAAATACCTGACGGAGAAATAACTCATTTTAAAAGCCGATAAAACAGAGATGTTATTCTTTACAAATCATAACAATTTGACTCCAGAGGTTACTTTTAAAGGTGAAGTTGTTAAACCAGCTCATGCTTGTCGTTATCTTGGAATACAAATTGAATCAAATCTAACCTTTGAAAAACAACTGAACTCAGTTTTTTTTAGCAAAAGGGCTAATGAAATTGGTTATTTGTATCTTGAAATCAATTTCCTTTAAAAGTAAGAGTTGATGTTTTTAAGTCAGTTGCACTATCTCATTTTTCTTTCAGTGGAGCGTTCCTTCAATTTTTTACAGCAGAAAACATAAACCGCACAAATAGTCAATTTCACTGTGGAATAAAAATTTGTTGTTTCGACAAAAAGTTCACCACTCCACTGATCTTCTCATTAAAGATTGTATCGTGCCGTCATTAAGGGTTGTATTGTGAAAGTTTATCTCAAACGTTAGCTTAATAAAACTACAATCAGGTTTATGTGACCTCAAAACATTGGAAAATTGTTAAATGTTTTTTAATCGCCGAAACGTTGGACAGAACAAGATACACCAATCAAATTGTTATATAAAAAAAGAGAACGAAAACGAAGTTGAGTGACAAATTTTGATCTTGAAAAGCGTTCAAAATTGGAACAATTTGCCCTCTCCGATAAGAGTTTTTAACAGTAAAACAAGCTTTAAAAATATTTCAAAATAATTAATAAAGCACCCCGTTAATAGACAAATAGAAGCCTTCAAACAATTTTTTTACCTATGAGAACGTGGAGCCACAATTGTAAGATTTTTATATTAATAACATTACTAATTAATTTATTTAGCACTTGAATGCATGCAAATAAGTAACCTTAGGGTTATAATCTGAAGAAACTAAATGTTTCAACAAACAAAAACAGGAAACAACAACTGACGACGCTAAAAGTGCATTAACAAGAAGGAACGGTAATTTAACTTTACACAATGTTCGAACCGCCAATCAAAAAAGTAGAAGTTGAAAGCATAAAGTTTATTTGTCGAAGAAGCGCATGCCAATTTATGCATTCAACATAGTTATTGATCTGTATCGGAAAGTAATGATCATCATAGTTCTGAATAGTTATTGCTCATTCTGAAACATTTAATCAGGTAAGTTTAGTTTTTCTATACTTTTTGCTTTCACCGCCTTCGCCAAAAAATAATATTTCAGCGCAAGACTTCATGAAAAGACTACCCGAACTTGAGTCTCAGAGCAATTCAGTGCTGAACCAGCACATTTCAAGAGTAGGAAATTAATTCAGGTCTGAAGCATTGCATCTCCAGAATGTTTTGAATTTCCTAATGTGCAGTGTTTCTTCATTATGATTGTATTGATGTCATAGAGTTCGCTCAGGCTGACTCTATACTGTGTAGTCTGAAAAATACTCATATCACAAAATTAATTCTGAGCAGAAAATTGTCAAACATTTGTAGCTTATAACTGGTAATTACTATAGTAGTATACGCACTCTTTTTACTTAAGCTAATTTGTAGGCAATTACCAAAGCCTATTTAGCTTAGTGGTTACGACTTGCTACGCAAATTAAATGCTCCAAGTACCCACGCGGAAGTTTGAATCGCATATAATGAAATATGATTGCTCTCGCTGACCATATTATTTTTCATGTCGTAATTTTTACTCATAAGGGAAGACTATCCAGTGTAAATTGGGCATTGAACTGAGTACTGGCCATCGGGTGAAACAGAATTTCTCTAGATTGATTCAGCGCTGATTTGCTCTGCCACCAACCCTTGGATACGTAAAAAGAAGTTACGCAAAATCGTATCTTCAAATTCGTCATAGAACTCCTGCTGAAAAAACTCTATGAAATTATGGATCCGCTAAAAAAACAAGTTTATATTATTCATAATTGTAATATTCAAAGCTCGATAGCTGTGATAAAAAACTAGGTAGTAACAATGCTTAGAGGAGTCTAAATTTCAGCTGAAGATAAAAGCTTGGGAACATTTGCTCTGAAATTAACAAAACTTTTTTGACTTTTGATCGATTACCAAAAACAAGTTTAGTTGTATCGAATGAAAGTTCTATAGAATGTTCTCTGGGGAAGAAAAAAAAATTTTATGCGAACAAAATTTGCCGGTAAAACATTTTTCAAGTTATTTGATTTGAACTCTAATGAATATTCCGAACCATTTGCAACTTAACAAAGAACCATTCTTTGTGAGTTAAAAATGTTTCTGAAGGAATACGTCTTTCGGATGTCGAAAGGAATAAAAAGAGACATTTTGACAGTAGAGCGTATAGATAAACAGTTGACAAAATCTAAAAAATTGATTCTTATTTTTTTCGAGGAGTAGGAAAACAGATAACTCAGTTACTTGACTGATTAAACTTGGAAATAATTTTTAAAATGAATAATTTTTAAAAAATTTTACCACATTTTCAAAAATTTATTACTTTTTATAATTTTTCGCAGCAAATTTTTTTTCTATTTTTTCATTGACAATGCAAAGAACTGGTCCAATGACAGCACAAAACTGAAACAACAAAAGGTTGCGCATATAAACTTTGACTCGAATTTAAGTGGTCTTGCGGCTTGATAAAGAAAAAGAAGAAATTCGGAACATGTTGGCCTCTGTTTTTCTCAGTTGAATAGTTTGTCGACGATTAATCGAGGCTTGATCGTGTTACCTAACAACCATTAACCAAACACGTTTGCAGCAAAACACATTTCATCTGTTGCGCATACGCACATAGCTTTTTCGCATATTAGTTTAAAAATTTATTCAAATTTTTTTCCGCCCTGCGTTTTTTATTTTCATGTTTTTGCAAGATAGTTAATAATTAATGAGTCTGCTCTGTTCAATCTGAATCATTTTTTTTGCACGTTTCAGTTGTTCTATATGTGTATCTATTAGAAATCAATCATGTTTTTTTTATTGAAATGTATCTTTCAAAGTGTTTACAAAACAAAAATTGAAAAGTTTTTTTTTCTAAAACGTCCAAAAAAAATTTGATAATAATGTTAATCGAAGATCCTGAATAATGTAACGGGCCATTTTTCTGCACTATATGCGCCTTTAAATGTACGATAATGCTTTGTTGGAATTTTTTGGACAAACATTATGAATTGTTCTAATCTTCGGCATACTTTTTTCATTAAATTTGCAATTATTTGAGAGTTTAAACCATTTTATTGTACTAGAGTAACAACAAAAGCACAATTTTTATGAAAACTTATAGTTACCATTTGTGTTAGTTTTATTTGAAAAGTAAAAAGGCGAGAAAGGGGAAAATTTTGAGGACTTCAAACCTAATAAACTCTTTGAAAAATCAAGTTTGAGTTGTCTCTTCAACAATCGATTCAGTTTTTCAATGTCTTTGTTTTGATACCTGATACTCCTTTTGTATCTCTTCCCAAAATATATCAATATGCAAAATGTGGCTTAGCAAAAAAATAGGGTTAGTAAAAGGTCCTAAGAACCCCCAAATAAATTTGGAGGCTTGAGACAAAAATATTACTCAAAGCTCCCGGAGCTACCTAAAGGAGCTTTGCAGCCCTGAATCAGTACAATTTGCATCATGCATTTTTTGAAGATCATTACTATGTACATGTCACTTCTGGTTATGTATAGGCTGTATTTTATCAACCTAATGAGTCATATGCATGTAAATTTTATGCACATTCTTTCTCGCCTAATGTTTCAGCTGAGGCGCGCAACCAATGACCGCGGTGATTGGAGGCTCGATTTGAGTCACGTTTGAGTTGAAACGTTGTTCACGCCACTTTCAAGATTGATTTTTCAGCAGACTTCTTCTTATCTGACCTATGATGAGATCCTGATCAGACTTGGGCAAAAGTTTTGTCAAAAGTGTCAACTGGTACCCTTAATTTTTAACCCCCCTCCGACTCTTACAAATCAGGTGATAAATAAAATGGCGTTGCCTTTTATGTAAATTTAAAGAAGTTCTGAGTCGAGGAAATGTGGATGTTTAAAATTCATGCCACCCTGCTTTTTCTCTGTCATATTGTGTCTAATTCTATCCCCACTGCAAACAAATTGTTCTTATAAAATACTGCTTATTTTGGCAGCAAAGTCGTGATTTTTTTGCAATTAGTATTTCAGTTTTTTTCCAAACCTTTCAATTTTGAACAGAAAATTTGGATCACAACTGCTTCCAATCAAATAGTACAATTATGTCTTGAATACCGAGATCAGAGCTCATATTTAGAGAATTCCTTTTATTTGATGCTCATAAATAATAATTAGCTTCTGAGTGCCGCTATACTCCACTCAAAACTATATACTAAACTGGTAATAACTTCGTATATATAACTAGCAATGTATATATCTTCTGCCTATATCAGATGGCCATCGTCCTGACTAATTGTCAAAACTGTTCCTAATTCCCCTCCTTTTGTTCTTCCCTACTTTCTCTTATTGCATAGCAATGGAAAAATGGGAAGAGGTTGGAAAAAGAGCCCAATAAGGAAACGATATCTGCTCAACACAGGAATCAGTTGAACACATTGTGGAAATTCGAGATGGGAGGTACGACTGCGATGCGGGGTCTTTTACAGGGGGCGTGGTCTTACAGGGAAAATGCACCCGGACGCCGCATACCAGGAACTTCAAAAATTAGGTCTATGTTCACTTTAAACCCACTTTTCGCAAAAATTTTAATTGGTTTAGGCTTTTACTGTTTATATAAGATGAAACTACGCAATTGAGAAAGACCTATTTAGTTAAGAGGAATGATTGTTGAGCCGTAATTCCGAGGTTGAGACTCCACAATGATCTGAGATCAGACTAAATTTCATGAGCACAAACTGAGTGAGATACGCTAAACAAGCAATTGAAATGATGTTTAGAAGAGACTTCCGATTGTATGTACGGTAACCAAATCGATTCAAGATATGCATAAAAAGTTGTTTTGATTGGAGAATAAATCGAAATTAAATCTTTAACTAGCGGCACAGTGGAGCAAGCAAAATTTATTAATTTGTTTTCTATTTTGACAATTACATTTCCCAATGGGTGTTTTTTTGTACATCGTCGTTTTTCGTCTCTTACTCTATAATGTCGTTGTATATGGGGCATTTTTTTAAAACAGATCGCGGGTTTTTCAATTAATTTTTTTTCAGTTATCTCCACTCCGTATTTCGTGTCACAAAAAGTATTTTTTTCGTATAAAACTAACATTCTGAAACTGAATAAACGATGTATGCTCATGATCAATTTATTAGTTTTGCAAAAACGTCAAATAATCAGTGACTAATTCCGCCATTTCGCGAGTGGTTTAATTACAAATTAACCAAAAGACGAGCCAGTGAAAGAAATATCGCAATTCTTGAGAAAAATACAGAAAAATTATGAAATTGTCGAGTTAAGACATACTTGGTAGCGAAAGAGAGAAAAGGTAGAGTAGAAAGAGAGGGAGAGAGAGAGAGAGAGAGAGAGAGAGAGAGAGAGAGAGAGAGAGAGAGAGAGAGAGAGAGAGAGAGAGAGAGAGATAGAGAGAGAGGGAGAGAGAGAGAGAGAGAGAGAGAGAGAGAGGGAGAGAGAGAGAGAGAGAGAGAGAGAGAGAAAGAGAGAGAGAGAGAGAGAGAGAGAGAGAGAAAGAAAGAGAGAGAAAGAGAGAGGTGGTTGGATGGGCTGGTCGAATTATTTCATTTAAAAACTAATAATAAATCATAACAAAAATTTTCTCTTTAGTTTTTGTTCATGTTTTACCATTGTTCTCGATAGATATTGACGTCGCCCATTTAATTATTGGTTTATCGGAGGAACAGTTTGTTTGTTTTTGTTTTTCATAGGTATAATTTTGAGTAGCATCATCTTTCGAAAGAATTCAAACGTGCTGATTTAAATTCGATTTTCCACAGTTATTTTGTTTGTTCTGTACAATTGTTTTGCTCATAAACAACAGATCTATAATTTTTTTGTTCTGTACAATTGTTTTGCTCATAAACAACAGATCTATAATTTTTTTGTTCTGTACAATTGTTTTGCTCATATACAACAGATCATAGAAAGAACATTAATGAGCGTTAAAAATTTTTAATTTGTTTCGGTTTTTTGTCTGTACCCGAGTCGACAACAGAAGTTAATCTTGTAAGATCTTGCAAGATTCTTGCAAAAAAAAGTTAATCTTATAAGATCTTACAAGACAGAGTTATTCTTGCAAGATCTTGCAAGACAGAGTTAATCTTATAAGAATCTTGTAAGAATCTTGCAAGATTAACTTTTTTTTGGAAGAATCGTGCCATTTCGATAGGAAACAGCCAAAGTAAGCTAAATTAGGAACTAAGCACTCAAAATGTCTCTTGTCAAGTTGTAATATTTTCTTTGAAAATAAATAAGCTTTGCCAATTTTTTACGTCACAGAATCAATTCCTTTTTTCTTTCTATTTCTATAGCATTGAAAAATTTGCCTTTGTTTGGTTTTGAGGAATATATATTCATCAGTTTTGTACACTGTAGCAAAAACAATCACCAGCAAGGCCTATTCGTTGTTTTATCGCAGAATTCAATGCCTACTGTACTCTGGTTTTCAGCTCAAATGCAATTTTGAATAAAAATCTTCAGTTTTTTTTTAAACAAAAAAGGAGATATTTTTTTTAGTTGTTTCAAGACAGCCTGACTTCAGAATCAAGAACAAAATGATCTATTCAGCAGAATTTGAGTAGCTTTGCTGTTTAAATGGTGTCCAGATTTTACAAATTATTAATTTATGGACCATTGGTTCTGATTCCGAACGTTGTTCAGTTGGTAATATCCTTTTCAACGAATTTTGATATTTCCTGTATAAAAAACTAAAACACTCTAAACAGATGGCTTATTCAACTTCTCACTCTCTAGCTGTTACACTAGCGAGCCCTTGGTAACAATAATTTGCGTCAGATCAACAACTTCCTCTTTTCAGCATTTTTACACACTTCGGATATCGTTTTTTTCTTCGAATTTCTATACAACCAAAATACACCTTTACCCACGGTTGGGAATTTGTTTCCCAACCCTGGATAACAATGTTGCGGCCGCGGTAGCTAACTGCTAAGCCGTGCTAACCAGATTGCAGCTTGATTCAACAGTTTGAAAATGGTTTCACTTGTTTATTAGCACAGAAATTCAGTTTTCGAGGAAAAAATTGTGATAAGCGGTCTTATTTTCAAATTTATCTTCCAACTAAAATGAGTAGTCATGATTAGATACTCAAAATGTCTCTTGTCAACTTGTATTATTTTCTTTGAAAATAAATAAGCTTTGCCAATTTTTTACGTCACAGAATCAATTCCTTTTTTCTTTCTTTTTCTATAGCCTTGAAAAATTTGCCTTTGTTTGGTTTTGAGGAATATATACTCATCAGTTTTGTACACTGTAGCAAAAACAACCACTAGCAAGGCCTATTCGTTGTTTTATTGCAGAATTCAACGCCTACTGTACTCTGGTTTTCAGCTCAATTGCAATTTTGAATAAAAATCTTCAGTTTTTTTAAACAAAAAAGGAGATATTTTTTTTTGGTTGTTTCAAGACAGCCTGACTTCAGAATCAAGAACAAAATGATCTATTCAGCAGAATTTGAGTAGCTTTGCTGTTTAAATGGTGTCCAGATTTTACAAATTATTAATTTATGGACCATTGGTTCTGATTCCGAACGTTGTTCAGTTGGTAATATCCTTTTCAACGAATTTTGATATTTCCTGTATAAAAAACTAAAACACTCTAAACAGATCGCTTATTCAACTTCTCACTCTCTAGCTGTTACACTAGCGAGCCCTTGGTAACAATAATTTGCGTCAGATCAACAACTTCCTCTTTTCAGCATTTTTACCCACTTCGGATATCGTTTTTTTCTTCGAATTTCTATACAACCAAAATACACCTTTACCCACGGTTGGGAATTTGTTTCCCAACCCTGGATAACAATGTTGCGGCCGCGGTAGCTAACTGCTAAGCCGTGCTAACCAGATTGCAGCTTGATTCAACAGTTTGAAAATGGTTTCACTTGTTTATTAGCACAGAAACTCAGTTTTCGAGGAAAAAATTGTGGTAAGCGGTCTTATTTTCAAATTTATCTTCCAACTAAAATGAGTAGTCATGATTAGATACTCAAAATGTCTCTTGTCAACTTGTATTATTTTCTTTGAAAATAAATAAGCTTTGCCAATTTTTTACGTCACAGAATCAATTCCTTTTTTCTTTCTTTTTCTATAGCATTGAAAAATTTGCCTTTGTTTGGTTTTGAGGAATATATATTCATCAGTTTTGTACACTGTAGCAAAAACAATCACCAGCAAGGCCTATTCGTTGTTTTATCGCAGAATTCAACGCCTACTGTACTCTGGTTTTCAGCTCAAATGCAATTTTGAATAAAAATCTTCAGTTTTTTTTAAACAAAAAAGGAGATATTTTTTTTGGTTGTTTCAAGACAGCCTGACTTCAGAATCAGGAACAAAATGATCTATTCAGCAGAATTTGAGTAGCTTTGCTGTTTAAATGGTGTCCAGATTTTACAAATTATTAATTTATGGACCATTGGTTCTGATTCCGAACGTTGTTCAGTTGGTAATATCCTTTTCAACGAATTTTGATATTTCCTGTATAAAAAACTAAAACACTCTAAACAGATCGCTTATTCAACTTCTCACTCTCTAGCTGTTACACTAGCGAGCCCTTGGTAACAATAATTTGCGTCAGATCAACAACTTCCTCTTTTCAGCATTTTTACCCACTTCGGATATCGTTTTTTTCTTCGAATTTCTATACAACCAAAATACACCTTTACCCATGGTTGGGAATTTGTTTTCCAACCCTGGATAACAATGTTGCGGCCGCGGTAGCTAACTGCTAAGCCGTGCTAACCAGATTGCAGCTTGATTCAACAGTTTGAAAATGGTTTCACTTGTTTATTAGCACAGAAACTCAGTTTTCGAGGAAAAAATTGTGGTAAGCGGTCTTATTTTCAAATTTATCTTCCAACTAAAATGAGTAGTCATGATTAGATACTCAAAATGTCTCTTGTCAACTTGTATTATTTTCTTTGAAAATAAATAAGCTTTGCCAATTTTTTACGTCACAGAATCAATTCCTTTTTTCTTTCTTTTTCTATAGCATTGAAAAATTTGCCTTTGTTTGGTTTTGAGGAATATATACTCATCAGTTTTGTACACTGTAGCAAAAACAACCACTAGCAAGGCCTATTCGTTGTTTTATCGCAGAATTCAACGCCTACTGTACTCTGGTTTTCAGCTCAATTGCAATTTTGAATAAAAATCTTCAGTTTTTTTTAAACAAAAAAGGAGATATTTTTTTTGGTTGTTTCAAGACAGCCTGACTTCAGAATCAAGAACAAAATGATCTATTCAGCAGGATTTGAGTAGCTTTGCTGTTTAAATGGTGTCCAGATTTTACAAATTATTAATTTATGGACCATTGGTTCTGATTCCGAACGTTGTTCAGTTGGTAATATCCTTTTCAACGAATTTTGATATTTCCTGTGCAAAAAACTAAAACACTCTAAACAGATCGCTTATTCAACTTCTCACTCTCTAGCTCTTACACTAGCGAGCCCTTGGTAACAATAATTTGCGTCAGATCAACAACTTCTTTTTTTCAGCATTTTTACCCACTTCGGATATCGTTTTTTTCTTCGAATCTCTATACAACCAAAATACACCTTTACCCACGGTTGGGAATTTGTTTCCCAACCCTGGATAACAATGTTGTGGCCGCGGTAGCTAACTGCTAAGCCGTGCTAACCAGATTGCAGCTTGATTCAACAGTGTGAAAATTGTTTCACTTGTTTATTAGCACAGAAACTCAGTTTTCGAGGAAAAAATTGTGGTAAGCGGTCTTATTTTCAAATTTATCTTCCAACTAAAATGAGTAGTCATGATTAGATACTCAAAATGTCTCTTGTCAACTTGTATTATTTTCTTTGAAAATAAATAAGCTTTGCCAATTTTTTACGTCACAGAATCAATTCCTTTTTTCTTTCTTTTTCTATAGCATTGAAAAATTTGCCTTTGTTTGGTTTTGAGGAATATATACTCATCAGTTTTGTACACTGTAGCAAAAACAATCACCAGCAAGGCCTATTCGTTGTTTTATCGCAGAATTCAACGCCTACTGTACTCTGGTTTTCAGCTCAATTGCAATTTTGAATAAAAATCTTCAGTTTTTTTTAAACAAAAAAGGAGATATTTTTTTTGGTTGTTTCAAGACAGCCTGACTTCAGAATCAAGAACAAAATGATCTATTCAGCAGAATTTGAGTAGCTTTGCTGTTTAAATGGTGTCCAGATTTTACAAATTATTAATTTATGGACCATTGGTTCTGATTCCGAACGTTGTTCAGTTGGTAATATCCTTTTCAACGAATTTTGATATTTCCTGTATAAAAAACTAAAACACTCTAAACAGATCGCTTATTCAACTTCTCACTCTCTAGCTGTTACACTAGCGAGCCCTTGGTAACAATAATTTGCGTCAGATCAACAACTTCCTCTTTTCATCATTTTTACCCACTTAGGATATCGTTTTTTTCTTCGAATTTCTATACAACCAAAATACACCTTTACCCACGGTTGGGAATCTGTTTCCCAACCCTGGATAACAATGTTGCGGCCAGGGTAGCTAACTGCTAAGCCGTGCTAACCAGATTGCAGCTTGATTCAACAGTTTGAAAATGGTTTCACTTGTTTATTAGCACAGAAACTCAGTTTTCGAGGAAAAAATTGTGGTAAGCGGTCTTATTTTCAAATTTATCTTCCAACTAAAATGAGTAGTCATGATTAGATACTCAAAATGTCTCTTGTCAACTTGTATTATTTTCTTTGAAAATAAATAAGCTTTGCCAATTTTTTACGTCACAGAATCAATTCCTTTTTTCTTTCTTTTTCTATAGCATTGAAAAATTTGCCTTTGTTTGGTTTTGAGGAATATATATTCATCAGTTTTGTACACTGTAGCAAAAACAATCACCAGCAAGGCCTATTCGTTGTTTTATCGCAGAATTCAACGCCTACTGTACTCTGGTTTTCAGCTCAAATGCAATTTTGAATAAAAATCTTCAGTTTTTTTAAACAAAAAAGCAGATATTTTTTTTGGTTGTTTCAAGACAGCCTGACTTCAGAATCAGGAACAAAATGATCTATTCAGCAGAATTTGAGTAGCTTTGCTGTTTAAATGGTGTCCAGATTTTACAAATTATTAATTTATGGACCATTGGTTCTGATTCCGAACGTTGTTCAGTTGGTAATATCCTTTTCAACGAATTTTGATATTTCCTGTATAAAAAACTAAAACACTCTAAACAGATCGCTTATTCAACTTCTCACTCTCTAGCTGTTACACTAGCGAGCCCTTGGTAACAATAATTTGCGTCAGATCAACAACTTCCTCTTTTCAGCATTTTTACCCACTTCGGATATCGTTTTTTTCTTCGAATTTCTATACAACCAAAATACACCTTTACCCACGGTTGGGAATTTGTTTCCCAACCCTGGATAACAATGTTGCGGCCGCGGTAGCTAACTGCTAAGCCGTGCTAACCAGATTGCAGCTTGATTCAACAGTTTGAAAATGGTTTCACTTGTTTATTAGCACAGAAACTCAGTTTTCGAGGAAAAAATTGTGCTAAGCGGTCTTATTTTCAAATTTATCTTCCAACTAAAATGAGTAGTCATGATTAGATACTCAAAATGTCTCTTGTCAACTTGTATTATTTTCTTTGAAAATAAATAAGCTTTGCCAATTTTTTACGTCACAGAATCAATTCCTTTTTTCTTTCTTTTTCTATAGCATTGAAAAATTTGCCTTTGTTTGGTTTTGAGGAATATATACTCATCAGTTTTGTACACTGTAACAAAAACAACCACTAGCAAGGCCTATTCGTTGTTTTATCGCAGAATTCAACGCCTACTGTACTCTGGTTTTCAGCTCAATTGCAATTTTGAATAAAAATCTTCAGTTTTTTTTAAACAAAAAAGGAGATATTTTTTTTGGTTGTTTCAAGACAGCCTGACTTCAGAATCAAGAACAAAATGATCTATTCAGCAGGATTTGAGTAGCTTTGCTGTTTAAATGGTGTCCAGATTTTACAAATTATTAATTTATGGACCATTGGTTCTGATTCCGAACGTTGTTCAGTTGGTAATATCCTTTTCAACGAATTTTGATATTTCCTGTGCAAAAAACTAAAACACTCTAAACAGATCGCTTATTCAACTTCTCACTCTCTAGCTCTTACACTAGCGAGCCCTTGGTAACAATAATTTGCGTCAGATCAACAACTTATTTTTTTCAGCATTTTTACCCACTTCGGATATCGTTTTTTTCTTCGAATCTCTATACAACCAAAATACACCTTTACCCACGGTTGGGAATTTGTTTCCCAACCCTGGATAACAATGTTGTGGCCGCGGTAGCTAACTGCTAAGCCGTGCTAACCAGATTGCAGCTTGATTCAACAGTGTGAAAATTGTTTCACTTGTTTATTAGCACAGAAACTCAGTTTTCGAGGAAAAAATTGTGGTAAGCGGTCTGATTTTCAAATTTATCTTCCAACTAAATTGAGTAGTCATGATTAGATACTCAAAATGTTCCTTATTAAAGTAGTATCATTTTCTTTCAATATACTTCAACGCCTACTGTACTCAGCTAAAATGCTGATTTTCAGCTAAAATGCAATTTTGTAAAAAAAATTCAGTTTTTTTTTTAAATCAAAGAAGCGATTTTTTGGTCGTTTCAAGACAGACAGACTTTGGAATCAAGAAAAAATTGATTCATTCAGCAGAATTTGAGTAGCTTTGATGTTTATATGGGTGTCAATTTTATAAAATTTAGCAAATATGCACTATTGGTTCTGAATCCGTATGTTGTTCAGTTTGTAATATCTTGTTCAAAGAATTTCGATTTTTCCGGTTCAAAAAAATAAAACCCATTTAGAGATAATTTATTCAACTTCTGCCGCTCTAGTTTATACACTAGAGAGCCCTTGATGACAACAATTTAATCAGATCAACAATTTCCTGTTTCGAGCATTTTTACTTTCTTTGGAAATCGTTTTAATCTTCGAATTTTTACAACCAAAATTCAGCTCTACCCACCGTTTGGGAAATGTTTCCCAACCATGAATAAAGGTGTTGTGGCCGCGGTAGCTAACTGCTAAGCCATGCTATGCCATTGTAACCAGAATAAAGCTTGATTCAACAGTTTGAAGTGTGGTTTTACTGGTTTACTGGCTCAGAACCTCAATTTCGAGAAAACAATTGTGGTACTAATTTTCAAAATTCTCTTCCAACTATTAAATGAGTAGACATGATTAGATACTCATAGTATTCCTTGTCAAACCAGTATTTTTTCTTCGAATATAAACCAGCTTTGCATATATTTGTCAACACAGAGTCAATGGTTTTTTTTTTGGTTTGAAAAATTTGTTTCTTGTTTGGTTTTGAGTAACAAATCCTCAGCAGTATTGACACTGTAGCAAAAGCAATATCTCTATAAGCCTATTTGTTGTTCCATTGCAGAATTCAATGCCAACTACATTCTGGTGTTCAAGTCAAAAGCTATTTTGAAAAACAAAATTCAGTTTTTCTTTTAACCAAAAAAGCGATATTTTGTTTGTTTCAAGACAGACTGACTTCAGAATCATCAACAAAATGATCTCCTAAGCCGAAATGAGTAGTTTTGTTGTTTTTATGGGTGTCCAGTTATATAATTTTGCAAAATATGTACCATTGGTTCTGAATCCGAATGTTGTTCAGTTGGTAATATCCTGTTCAACGAATTTTGACATTTCCTGTGCAAAAAACAAAAATACAATAAAATAGCTGATTCTACTTCTCCCTCCCTAGTTTATACCCTAGAGAGCCCTTGGTGACAATAATTTGTATCAGATCAACAATTTCCTGTTTTGCCCAATTTTACCCACTTCGGATATCGTTTTTTTCTTCGAATTTCTACACAACCAAAATACACCTTTACCCACGGTTGGGAACATGTTTCCCAACCGTGGGTAAAGGTGTTATGGCCATGGTAGTTAATTACTAAGCCACGGTAACCGTAATACAGCTTGATTCAACAGTTTGAAGGGTGATTTTGCCGGTTTACTGGCACAGAACCTCAATTTTTGAGGTAAAAATTGGGGTAAATGATAGTAATTTTCAAAATACTCAAAAACTACCGAGCCAAATTTAACAGGAATGGTATCATTCAACTGGTGATGAGCTACTCTTAATTCCCTTTGAATGTGAGAACGTGATATCGTGGTCTACGGTTGAAATTCATTAAAAAACTTGTCCTAAATTTGGGTTATTTTGCCTTCTAGGGCACCAAATTTCGTTGTTGTAAAAAATGAGTTTTTGTAGACATGTTATAGTGTTTCAGATTCCCCATTATCTCCTGAGTTCAGAACAGTATAAATTTTCATGGGTGTAACGGGTTTTCGAAGGGAACTTACCCAAATCGTCAGATGTACCTGGTCAAATTTTTCGATTTGGTACGGGACCTTTATACCTTAATATCTCCGTGAAAAATGCACCGATTTGCACCATCTTTGGATATGAAGCGTAGTTTGAACTGCTCTTTCAGCCCATTTAAGTTTCCTATAGTGTTTTCTGAGCCACTGTTGAGAAATTGGCCGGTATACTTAAAGTCGGGTTCAGCCCGAAATGACAGGTACTTGACCTGTTTTGGGTGAGAAAAGTGTGTTAATGGCCCATTTTAATGGAGTTTTGTTAATGTATAGCTTTGTCATAGTCCCACAAAGGTTCCCACAAAGTTTCATTGTTCAAAATTCTGATTTGATGAAGTTATAACTGTATAACCTGATGAAGAAGTGGGTAATATGGGTATTTGGTACGGAACCTTATATCATGAACTTCTCTGAAGTGTGTGAATTAATTTCAGAATGGTTTAATGATATGAACGCAGCTTGAAACGACCTTTGATTTGCGCTATTGCCGAACAAATTTGGTGCAGCCAGTTTGGAGATATTTGACTGTTTTGGGAGTAGTATTTTTGCCATATTAGCCCAATTCTTCACACCATATGGCGAAATTCTGTTGTTATAACGTGTATTGTTGGGCTGTAATACACTCCATTAGCGCCCTACTGATGTCCCCCATTTTTTGTGTAAATTTGGTTGGGGGGGTACGGGTGCTTGGGGTGTTGGGGGGGTCATGTGGGGTGGGGGGGCTATTTGGGTCAATTTGAGCGTTTTTCACCCAAATTTCACAATTCTGATGTCTTAAACGGGTATTACTGAGTTTTAATAGGCCCCATGAGTTCGGTAATGATGTCCCACAACTTATGTGTCAATTTGGTTGGGGGGGGTGGGGGTGCTTGGGGGTTGGGGGGTCATGTCGGGTGGGGGGCTATTTGAGTCAATTTGAGCGTTTTTCACACAAATTTCACAATTCTGATGTCTTAAAGGGGTATTACTGAGTTGTAATAGACCCCATGAGTTCGGTATTGATGTCCCACAACTTATGTGTCAATTTGGTCAGGGGGGGTGGGGGTGCTTGGGGTGTTGGGGGGGTCAGGTCGGTTGGGGGGCTATTTGAGTCAATTTGAGCGTTTTTTACCGAAATTTCACAATTCTGATGTCTTCACGGGTATTACTGGGCTGTAATAGACCCCATGAGTTCAGTAATGCCCCACAACTTCTGTGTTAATGTGGTGTGGTTTGTGTTGTTGCTTCGGGAGTTTGGGGGTTCATGTCGCGGGGTCTGTATTTGACCCCAATTGACCTCATTTTTAGGGTAAATTGACATGTCAGGTTTCATATATTGTTGTAAATGTGTTGATTTGTGGTCTGGGAGTTCCGTAATGCTATCTCAGAACACATGTTAAAATTTGAGGTCGCGGGGTTAGGTGGTCCAAAAGTTGGGGGGGTGCTTTCAGTTGTGTGGGACGCTATTTTGGCCAATTTGAGCAAATTTGGCCATAAGGATTCAGTAGGGGGTGCTTCATTCATTATTCGAAAAACGCTTCATTGTACTTTGGGAATCACCACGACATGTCACAGAACACATGCCAAAATTTGGTGAAGGTGGGTTAGGTAGTTAACGAGTTTGGGTCTGGTTTCGGTGGATTAGGGTGGTAATTTGGCCAATTTGTGCAAATTTTGGCAGTAAGAATTGAGTAGGGGAGCATCATGTATAAATTGAAATTTGTTTCATGGTGCCTTGGGGGTCTCCTGATCATGTCCCAAAACACATGTCAAAATATCGTAACGGGGGGTGGGTAGTTAACGAGTTAGCATGTGGTTTCGGTGGAGTGGGGGTTGTCTTTTGGCCAATTTGGCCGTAAGATTTGAGCAGTGGATGCATCATGTGTTCTTCAAGACTTCTTCGTTTGCAGTCTGTGAGTCTCTTAGCCATGTCCCAGAACTCATAACAAAATTTGGCTGCACGGCGTGGGGTGGTTCAGATGTTGGTGTGTCAATTTTTGGGGGTTGAATGGGGATTTAGGTCGATTTCAGGGATTTTTGCACTAAGAAATGAATAGTGGGTGCATCATATGTATTTTAAATTTTGTTTTCTTGCTTCCTGTGGTCCCGTATTCATGTTTCAGAGTTGACATCAAAATATGGTAAATGGGGGTGGGTTGGTTTACAAGATTTTTGTCTAAGTTTTAAGGGTTGCGGCTGATTTTTGTCAGTTTTAGAGAATGAAATCCTCAGAGTTGAGAAGTTTGTGCAACGCAGGTCATTCAAAAAACCAGCTGATATGCTATGTGAGCTTCCTAGTGACAGGACAGATTGCAGGCTTCATTTTGCTGTTCTGGAATTGTGATTTTATAGGTCTAATTTTTAGAGATTTTGTGATGGTCGGATGTATTGAGCCAATTTTTTTTCGTAGCAAAATGTAGATAGGTTGCAGCGTATGACAATGAGAAAACGCCTGCGTTCTACTCTGGCTTGGTAATGATACCTTGGACCCTTCAGCAAAAATTAGTTACGGAGGGAGAGGTAATTGAGAATTGCGGGAAGATTGAAGTGCTGTGTAAAGGCCAATTTTCAAACTAACTTTTCCGTTGAATTGAATACTGTGCTTAAAACAAGTCGTTTATTCCAAGACAGCATCTCTGCTCTGTTATGCCGCGGCATAACAGAGCAGAGATGCTGTCTTGCAATAAACGACTTGTTTTAAGCTCAGTGTTCAATTCAACGGAATAGTTAGTTTGAAAATTGGCCTTTACACAGCACTTCAATCTTCCCGCAGTTCTCAATTACCTCCCTCTGTAACTAATTTTTGCCGAAGGGTCCAAGGTGTCATTAACAAGCCAGAGTAGAACGCAGGCGTTTTCTCATTGTCATACGCCGCAACCTTTCTACATTTTGCTACGAAAAAAAAAATTGGCTCAATACATCCGACCATCACAAAATCTCTAAAAATTAAACCTATAAAATCACAATTCCAGAACAGCAAAATGAAGCCTGCAATCTGTCCTGTCACTAGGAAGCTCACATAGCATAGCAGCTGGTTTTTTGAATGACCTGCATTGCACAAACTTCTCAACTCTGAGGATTTCATTCTCTAAAACTGACAAAAATCAGCCGCAACCCTTAAAACTTAGACAAAAATCTTGTAAACCAACCCACCCCCATTCACCATATTTTGATGTCAACTCTGAGACATGAATACGGGACCACAGGAAGCAAGAAAACAAAATTTAAAATACATATGATGCACCCACTATTCCTTTCTTAGTGCAAAAATCCCTGAAATCGACCTAAATCCCCATTCAACCCCCAAAAATTGACACACCAACATCTGAACCACCCAACGCCGTGCAACCAAATTTTGTTATGAGTTCTGGGACATGGCTAAGAGACTCACAGACTGCAAACGAAGAAGTCTTGAAGAACACATGATGCATCCACTGCTCAAATCTTACGGCCAAATTGGCCAAAAGACAACCCCCACTCCACCGAAACCACATGCTAACTCGTTAACTACCCAGCCCCCCGTTACGATATTTTGACATGTGTTTTGGGACATGATCAGGAGACCCCCAAAGCACCATGAAACAAATTTCAATTTATACATGATGCTCCCCTACTCAATTCTTACTGCCAAAATTTGCACAAATTGGCCAAATTACCACCCTAGTCCACCGAAACCCGACCTTAACTCGTTAACTAGCTAATACATCGTCAACAAATTTTGACATATGTTCTGTGACATGCCATGGGGACTCCGAAAATACAATGCTGCTTTTTTCAACTTTCAAATATCACATCCCCCAATCAATTCTTATGGCCAAGTTTGCTCAAATTGTCCAAAAAAGCGCCCCACACCACTGAAAGCACCCCCCCACTTCTTGTCCACCTAACCCCGCGTCCTCAAATTTTAACATGTGTTCTGGGATATCATTACAGAACTCCCAGTCAACAAATGAATATAGGAACAATATGTGAGAAATGATGTCAATTTAGCCTAAAAATGGGGTCAAATACAGATCCCGCGACATTAACCTCCAAACACCCGTAGCACCCACACAAACCACGCCAGATTAACACGAAACTTGTGAGACATCAATACCGAACTCATTGGCGCTATTACAGCTCAATCTGCTAGAAGCTCGTCAAATATAAAGTGAATATTGTAAAATGCATTTTCAGATCTCTTGCTCGTTGCGCTTGTCGCTCTGAAACTTATTCTACTTGAAAAATCCGTCTCCTACATATTCTACTTCACAAATCTTCTTGCACTAACAGTAAGTGTTTCCATGCTGCATATTTTAAAAATAATGAACAAATTAAAAAAATAGGCGCTGTTTATTCCTGGTTGATATGCTCTTCAGGGACATATCAGAAAATTTTGAGTGGTGTCTCTTGTAACAGCTTTAGCTTGAAATGTTTGTTGTTTAACAGCTTCTTGAAAATGAGGTAAATTTGATTGCAGTTTGCGCCCGAGCTTAAAAGGACTAAAATTTATGGTCTCAATTAGGCATCTTAAGTTTTTTTGTTATTTATAGAAATGAGTCAAGCCCCATCTCAGCCAACAAAAAGATCAGCAAGGGTTGTAGAAAAAGAGAGAAACGCTCAAAAAGCTGCTGATGACTGCGAGATACCATTGGGTTATTTGTTTCTCTTTTATTTCGAAGTCGATGGGAAATTTTCGAAAGTCAGAGCTGATAGTCCTCGTTGGCCCGAAAATTTCTCCAACAATAGCAAGATTTCGCTCGGAGAGGGCGACATAGTATTAATCAAGTGCGGCAAGGACAATGTTCCGACTTATGGAGAATTTAGAGCCATGGGTTGCGAGAGCAAAATATATTACGTTATGCGCCAAAGTCTCATAAAGAGAAATGAGGGCATCAATGCTAGCAAGATTGTGGCTGAAGACATTGCTCGAGAGTTTGATGGCAATCTAGATTCAGATGACGATTTTGAGCCCGAAGGCGATTCCTAAAGCCCCGAATACGCGATCAAAAAGCCGAGAATGGAATCAGACGTTCGTAGCGATTTAGACAACATCAATCTGCCTGACGATCCCAATTTAGATTTGGGACTTATGAACAAGTTCCTTGAATTTCAGCAAAGAAACGATAAGGCGCAATCCAATAGTCAACCATGCAGCTCATCGGCAGTCCCAAATAATACTGAAGAGGTCATATTTTACTTAAGTTCTCTATCAAGAAAATTAAAAATATGGGCGCTCTGTCAGGGACGTCCATTTTTTAATATTTCTAAAGGCAGTTGTTTGGGTCTTGTTTTTTTTCGAAAAATAACACAAATGTTTTGAAAATAAATTTAATTAATCAAATACAGAGAGACTTACATGATTGCTTCTTCGTGTCTTAAGAACAGAATCGAGAATAGTTTTTCGTGTTTTTGCTTCATATTCTTGCTAAGCTGTCTTTCAAGCACTTTTTTACAGAATGCACCTTGGGAGCAATTTCGCCATTTGATGGGTCGGATAGAGTCGAGGCTTGATGCTGGAAACAAAATTGTGCGCCAGTTTCTCACCTTTGCAAAAAAGCTATGGACGAGATCAATCGTCTCCATGAAAATTCCGATTCCAGTGGAAACGGTTTGGTCTTAGATGAAGACGGGAATGAAGCTGTCAGCGAAGAGCAGTTCATGTATAATGGCAAAAACTTGTATGATATAGGAGGTAGCACACCCAGAGAACGGGCAATAAATCTTGCTAACGTACTTAGGAATTCAGACGAAAGGCGTAAGTTCTGCATAGAGCCTCGAAAGGAACTCATCGGAGGCCGTGTTCCCGCTGACGAGGAGCGCACTGAAATTTTCCGGAATTTCACTAAAATTTACTTAGGAAAAGATGCGAGCGAGCTGCGATACCGGTAGATCCTTAAACATGTCAATCAACAAGGGATTGACTTGCAGAAAAAGCGACTTAGTCAGGTTGCGCAGGAAAATATTCCTCCAGCCGAAGGAAGTACCAATTAATTTTGATCAAAAAATACAACTGGTGCTCTGTCAGGGACACTTGGAGATTCCTGCATCATTAAGTTTCCGTTGCTGCTTTCTTTGACCCTTTTATTCGCTAAAACTTTCAAGGAGCAATTGTTTTGTTTGTGTTGTGTAACTTAAATTGCTCAAAATTTACTACTGGTGCTCTGTCAGGGACACCTGGACCTTCTTGCCTCATTAAGTTCCGTTGCTGCTTTTGATACTTTTATTCTGTATAATTATGTTCTTGGAGCAATTGTTGTTCTGTTTGATATGTGTAACTCAATTCAGATAAAATATACTCATGGTGCTCTTCTAGGGACACCTGATGCTTCTTGCATAAAGTTTGTTTGTTTCCGTTGCTCTTTCTTTGGCTTCTCTATTCAGTAAAACTATGTTCTTTGGGAAATGTTGTTTTTTATGTTTGAGATGTTTAACATTATGTTTTGTTTGTTTGCCTAAACTTTGCGACGTTTTCTTCGCACTGCCATACAGCTACTGTTATTTTTAGCCCGTAATAAATTAATACCAATTGTATTTTTCGTTTTTTACTGAGATAGTTTCAAAAAATCGAAAGCACTACTACTTTTTCACATTTGCTGCTTTAATATTAACGTGAACAATGGAGCCTGTTTTGAGCTTTGCTAAAACTTCTTTGTTCAAAGGCGGTGTTTTTTCAGATTTTACTTTGTTGCTTCTCGAGGTTCGGAGATAGGAAAGTAAGTCTTTTTCTTTTATTTTGAATTCGGTTTGCTTAATGTATCCTTCAATAGTGCTTTTGACAGATATGAGCCAAAAGCAGAACAATTTTCCACGAAAACGCAAGATGGTTGCTCCAATATGCAATGGTTTTAAACCAAATCAGAAAACAATTGAAGGCCTTAAAGTTATAGAAGAGTCACTAAGAAGGGCAAATAAATACGATGTTCAAGCCAGAAACCAAATGTTGTGGATTTGGAAGTCCTTTCGTCAAATTGTAAGTTTAGTTTATCATCTAGAGTTCAAGAACAGTTTTAATAATAATCTTGTAACCTACAAAAAATTTGGTTTGCTATCGTAACTAGCAAATTTTTTTGATCGCTAGTGAAGTTTATTGCTAGAAGAGTTATCTCTTATTTTAGAACGCTACTGGAGTTGAGAAAAAAAGCAAGGTAAAGCTCAGCCCTTGTTTTATAAAAGTAAAAACCTTATGGCTTTCATTGGGTCCAGAAATGACTACGAAGGATATGGGAGGTTTCTTGCCAGGACTATGTTAAGTAAAGAAGAAAGAAAAAAATTCTGCTGGTTTGCTCAAAGATCAGTTTGAAAAGATCGCATTCCTGCGTCTGAAGAAGAGGAGAATGTATTCCGTGGTAAATCTTGTTTAAATTGTTTATTTCGTCCCAAAAATTTTATCTATTCCCACAGTTAGCCTAGTTAGGATATTTTGTTCATAGAGTTTTATAGGAGTTATTTTGAAAGCAGAAATTAAACGTTTTGCTAATTAAACGAGACATAAACATGGAAAGGTTAAACGCATTCGTTTTTTGTTAGGCAATTCTGTTTTCGGATAGGTATCTTTGCTATCAATATTTCCTATTTGTATTTCAGAGGCCGTTAGACGCTTTTGTGGTGATAGCCTCTATGCGTTAAGGAGGGCAAAAGATGCTGCCAATGTGCTGGGACTGCGAGAGAAGAATGAGCTGACAAAAGAATAAACATGCATTTTCCCTATGCATGTTTCATGTTTTTTCTATGCATTTTTTCAGGTTCAAACGATTGTTGGTTGAAACTTATCTCTGTCAGTGTTATTTTTTTTGTTAAAACAATACTGTTTAGAGCTGCGAAAGCGTCAGCTGAGCCAAGCTATATTGCGTTTCTCTTGGTTTTTCCGTTTTTTGAATTTTTTTTTTGTTTTTTAAGAGCCGCAAAGCGATAGCCGGGGCTATTATTGATCTTCTCTTGGTTTTTTTTGATTCTGTAAAGATTTTTGTTACGACCATATGACGTCACAACCAATGCAAATTTGGTCACACTTGACTTACCTCTCTCTCAAAAATGACTTCCACTTTGAAACTGACCTTTATTTAATTTAAAGAGATAAGGTCAAATGGGTGAGTGTCACTCCTTATAGAGGCAGCAAGAACTTATGTTCTGCATATCAGGCGAAAACTCAAAACTTACCTTATTTGAGTTTCCTGCACTGTTGAGATTTTAAATGGTACGTAAACCGATAACAATGATTATAATAAAAATATCAGCTACCAATGAACAGACAATTTTTTTGGTCTGTCTTTTTGAGACTGCAGACCTAGATCTATGAAGCTATTGCGGCTATTTTCTGGCAATCTGCCCGCTATATTAATGGAATTTGTTTAAAAAAGCGTAGATCGAATTGCTTTTTTCACTTGCATTCATTACTTGCATATTTTCTAATTTCGTTATCTAGTTCTGTCACTGCTGAAGAGTCTCCGTAAGAAAAATCTCAGCCAATATTTTTCGCAGCTACGAACGGCAATCTGCCGCATGAATTTTGCTTACTTATGCACCGATATGGTTTGTGCTTTCCAGGAAAGTAAAATTGCATTTTGGCTGTTTTCAAAATCCAAGGCATCGTTGCAGTTCTTTTCCTAATTTTTTTCACCAAAATACAAAAAGTTGATTTTTCAGAAAAAGATGTCTAGTAGAGAGAGTTGGTATCTATCGGAAGCTAAAACTCTTCAAAAAGCAGCTGTGAAGTGGAAAGAGCTTGCTAAAATAGATGGAAAGCTAAGGTCCAAGTGGGTTGACAATGAAAACGGTAAATGCCACAAAATAGTTACTCAAGATCAGTTCCGAACGAAAGTGCAGTGAACGAAAGTGCAATCGAGGTTGAAAATTTCCTTGATGGGGAATACAGAAAAAGTATGAATTCAGTTCAATATAGGCCGGTAAGTTATCTTCCATCTGATTCGTTTCTGCAACTAGGGTTGTTTGCAAAAGAAGACATACCCAAAGGTAGTGTAATAGAAGGCGTAGCTGGGTTTCTTGCTGAAATAGGGGATGATGAAGTTGTTAATGGGTACAATGATGTTTCAATTTTGTACAGTAGAATGAGAAACACGCAATGGATGATGTTAGGACCAGTTTCGTTTATTAATGCAGCCTGTAAGTCAAATGTTGAATATCGCCAGAAAAACAAAATTGAGTATTGTATTGCTACGAAAGACATTTCTATGGACCAGGAATTAACTGTTTTTTATCATAGACACTATTTCGGTTTATTTAATGCTGAGTGTCTTTGTCCTTTCAAAACAGAACACGGTGATCCTTTTCCCTATAATCCTGAACCTGCTAGAATGCGGAAAAGACTTCTAGCAGACAAAAATTTTGAAACACCGCAACATAGTCAATTAGGGATTAAAACTGTAAGAAAAATTTTTCTAGAAAAACTTCCTCCACGACGTTCTCTTTACGGAAAGCTAACCCCCCCCCCGCCCCCAAAAACGACGATTCAAGTGGTGCAGAAGAGCACTATGTTAGTTATGAGTCTGTTTTTGCTGGAATTGATTCCCTCTCAAGTCCAGTAAAAATGAGTACACCCCTGCAGTCACAACAGCTTATTTTCACCAGTTTTAAATCACCAGTTTTAAATGATAACAATTTAGAGAATTTAGATGTCCAGAGTAATTTAGATGGTGACTCTTCTTTGGAAGGTTTAGAGTCACAATCTTCTACACCATTTGATCTGCAACCTTTCGAAAGTTTGAAAGATGATCATGTTGAGATGTCTAACGATTGCCCTGTTTTTTTTCAAGATGACGGAATTCCACTTTTTGCTGGTGCCGGTTCAACAACAGAAAGTTTTATGAAAGACTTCGAAGCGGTTTGCGATAAGCATAAGATGGCAAAAAATGCCCGACAAGACTTTCTTAAGTTATTTGCAAAAAATCTGCCAGTAACAAATAATTTGTTTTCG
Organism: Convolutriloba macropyga; assembly: GCF_964194025.1. Classification (NCBI taxonomy): domain Eukaryota; kingdom Metazoa; phylum Xenacoelomorpha; order Acoela; family Convolutidae; genus Convolutriloba; species Convolutriloba macropyga. Next base: position 65,993,812 of record NC_134475.1, read on the forward strand.
AAAATAAGTATTCCTTTTTTGCCAAATATCTCCACAACCAAATTTGAAAATGCTAAGTTTTGCACGGTAGACATAAAAACACAACTTGAAAAAATACTCAAAAGAAACGCTACAAAAATTTTGCTATCCTGGGACGATAACTGCTCCTGGACAACTAAGTGGGACCATTTAAAGCCTAAAGAAATTCAGCTTTACTTAATTTTGACGAGCGCCAGTTTTCAAGTCTTCCAAATTGTCTGTGTGGCCCATTTGGGTTCAAATTTTTAACCTTCCTCCCAAACTCAGGAGCGCCTTTTCTAACATTTCACTGTTAGGTCTCTGGCACGGAAAGTCGAAGCCCGACTTTTCTAAGTTACTTCCTCTTGTCTGTTTCGAACTGGATTCGCTGCGTGATGCAAAACTCCATATTGATGAATTAGGCTTGCTCAATTTCAGCGTCAGATCGCTAGTTGCAGACATGCCAGCTACCGCGTGCTGCCTTTGTATGATTCAATTCAACGGCTACTCTTCATGTCCGCATTGTTACATTCTTGGCTTTTCACAAAATTGGAGAATGCTTTTTTTGTGTAACAAGGAGTTCAAGCTTAGGGAGAATTTAGATTTTAGGACCTGTGGTTGGTATGCAGAGAAAATTGGATCTTTGAAACGTGGTGTTAAATCTTCAACTCCCCTCAATAATTTAATGTCGTTGCATTGGGATTGTCCCATTGACCCCATGCATCAGGTTTTCCTGGGAACCGGTAAAATATTAACTAAATTAATCATATCTCTGTTAAAAGGAAACAATCTGATAAAAGTAGAAAAAGCTATTAAGGACGTGAAAGTACCGTTTGATGTTAAGCACAGACCTTAGTCTTTAGGAGAAGTCAATTTTTGGAAAGCGTTTGATTTCAAAATGTCTTTTTTTCCACGTTGGTCCTCTTATCTTAAATGACACTCTTATCCCTGCAAACTGCCAGCTGAGTTTTGCCATTAGGCTTCTCTCAGACTGCGTAGTGGAAAAAGTTCAAATCAAGAAAGCCGAAAAATTGATTAATTTGTTTTTCAAAGATTTTCTAGAGCTTTATGGAGCAAACTCGCAGTCATTTAATTTCCATACTATGCGGCATTTGTGCGAACAGGTTCGACGCAACGGACCTCTTTGGCTGTTTTCTGCTTTCTGTTTTGAGTCAGCCAATCATAATTTGCTTAGCGCTGTACAAGGAACCGTCAAAGAAGCTGAAGCAATAGTTGAACATTTTGTTAAGCATCAAGCGTCCATAAACACCGTTGACTGCAATTCATCCGAAAAGTATCTGAAAGGTCTAACTGTAATTGAAAAGGCAATAAAACTTTTCTGCGAGGACTATAATGTAAGTCATTTTTTTTCTAGGTTTGTAAGAGATAAATTGGGAGATTGTGTTTTCCAGCTAAAAGATGGAAGGTTTTTCAGAGTAAATACTTATTTTTCTAATTCCCATGGTCAATTTGCTGTCGGAAAAGCTGTCAAAAACGTGCGCAAAATTGGCTCTGAAGAAATCCTAAAAGAATGCGGTTTTCTGTTTGAACTGTTTGGGCTTGATTCACTTGAGAAAATTCCACTATCAGATATACGTTTCAAAACTATTGTTCTAGTTCAACAAAATATTCTTTTTGTAAGCCTCATGAAAGAAGGCTTTGAGCATAATTGAGACCATAACTTTTTCCGATTGTCTCGTGTTGTTAATTTAGTTTACCTGAAATTGTTATATTCAATTGATCAAAGGCTGCGCTGACAGGGCCAGTCTAAAATTAGGTTAATCTATAAGTTCTAAAAATGTCCTTGTTCTAGCCAAACCTGCGTCATTGTCGGCGATTCCAACTTAGTCCGACTGGAGGACCAACTGTACAGTGATAGGCTTCTCTCGGGTTACAAAATTACCATTCATTGTAGGCCGGGCCTAAGAGGCACACCTTGATGCCTCCGATGTTTTGTTTTGTGCAAAATTTGATGTCTGCGTTCTGCTGCTTAGAAACAACGACATCTCATGTCATCCTACCAAACATTGGATTAGACCACAGTCACCATTAAAAACTGCTGCTTGGCTGTGCGGCTTTGCCTGTTTGCTGAGTGAAAAACGGGTTGCGGTTAAAATTGTCGGCCTCCTTCCACGCCCTGATGTGCGATATCAACTTGTACAAGAAACCAATACTTATATACAAAACTTTTCTGGTGAAAACTACATAGGAGCTAGGAATGTTCATGCCAATCACTTCTATAATCAGCACAATCGACGAGACTTAGCTCATCTCAACTACGATGGGCGCAAACGCGTACTGGCTCTAATACTGCGCATTTTATCTACAAGGCTGTGATAAAAGCGTAACCTTGAAAAAACTTATTTTAAGTAATGTGTCTGATATATTGCTTTTAATTTGAAAGTTTTTCTCCCAAAATTGTTTTTTTGTGGTCAGTTGCTATAAACTTAAACTTCCCTGTATTCACATCTTTTGAAAAAATTTAAGAAAAAAGAGAAAACAAAAAATATCCGTTATTTGTTTTAGTTTCGAGCGTTTAATATTATTAAAAAACAAAAAGAAAAAAACAAAAAGAAAAAATGGTTAACTTTTCTGTTTTCAGTTTATTATTCTTCGTTGGTTATGAATAAGAGATCAAAAAATTGAAAACAATTTAAAAAACACAAAAATCAACCAAAAAGGTTTGCGTTATTTGTTTAAGTTTCGAACAGTTAATATGCTAAAAAAAACAAAAAAAAGAAAAAAAAACAAAAATGAAAAAAGTTTAACTTTACTGTTGTCAGTTTATACCTTGTTGATAATGAATTAGGATTAAAAATTGATTTACTGCATTGAGCTGTTTTGATGGATAGGAGTTAAAACGCTATTTATTCAATTTTGAATACGTAATTCCGAAATCGCAAAATCTCAAAAATATATCGATCAATTTGTAATAATTCATGCGATGTCATACCTACAAATTTGTGCAAATTTGGACAATGCAAAAATGGACAAACTTCGCGCTGGCTTTTTTTGTCAGAAAAAAAATGTTTATGTGCTCTGGCAGGGACACATAAACCGTTGTAAGTTGGAAAAAATAACTTTCAATACCTTTTCTGCCGCTTGGTGTATTGTTTAGGCCTTAGTGGTGACTCGAAAGCAAGGAATGTAGCAGCTCAGTGAGAAATTGAAACTTGGACATCTTCGAATTGGTTAATCTCACGCTGGAAATCCAGAAAGAATGTAGTTTTTTGCAATATTTAGTCTCACGAAAGCGTTCAGTTCTGGTTTTCTTATTTTCGTTAAATGCTCTTCTCTTCTCTGGCTAGAAATTAGATTCCCTGGGTTTTTTTATTCTATGTTGAACTTTGAAAAAACGCAACACAAGTATTCAAAAAAGTATCAGGCAGAATGTAGCACAAACGAGTACATTAAATTCTACCCAACTGGACGCTTTTGTGTGCCCAAACGTTGCAAAAAAACGGCTTTTCGCACGCGCTCTTTTTCATCCCCCCTTTTTTTCGTTGGTTTGGGCTTTTCGGGCACACTTAGTGCCTGTTGTGTCTTCTGGTGTGCTCCCTATAGGCTAATAGGTTCTGCGGTAGGGGCTTCGCTGTGCCCCATTTTTGCCTGCGCCAACTTAGGCTTAAGACTTTTTGCGCTTGCTTCCTTCCCTCCCACTTAGGTGTTTGGCGCAGGCCCTAGGTGTTGCTTTGCTGGGCTTTGCTGCTGCCCTTTTCTGCTATGGATCCTTAGGTTTGCTTTGGGAGGGGGTATCCATGCACCTTTATGCATGGAAATTTTCTTGCTGTTCTGTGTTTCTCGGTCTTTTCTTCTGTTAAGGATTTGCGACACAACGATGACGAGGAGGGGACACGGAGTGGCTCTGCTTGGGGCTGGCTGGGGGGCTGCAGGACTTCTTCTCTTCGGTTATGTTAGTAATGCCTTCTCCTCCAGTCCTATTTTTGCAATGTATGTGCTCCCGAACATGTCAAGTGCTGGCTTTTTTCTTGTTCGTGCGTTGAATTCCTATGATTATGTTTCGTGGTAGCTGAATTTGATAATCTGCACATGCAAATTTTTTCTATCCAAGGTTTGCTTTCGTTCCTCAATTGCTTCACATAAGGGTGTGTGGCAAGAGCGCTAGTGCTTATGCTACACAATCTTGTGTGAGGTGATTGAAAAACGAATGCAAACCGTGGATAGAAAAAATTGCGTGCGCAGATTATCATGTATAGATACCGCAAAACATAACCATAGAAGTTCAAGGCACTGACAAGAAAAAAGGCCATGGCCTGACGTGTTCGGGAGCACAATTCATTGCAAAAATTGGGCTTCTTTCTGCTTGCGTTTTTCCCTTCCTCCTGTTTTTCGTTGGACTCGTTTTTGTGGGCACACTAAATGTCTGTTGTTTTTTTGGTGTGCGCACCGGAAAAGAAACAGCAGAAATTTGGTGTGTCCGCAAAATCGCATCCTAGGAAAAGCATGAGGAAGGAGAGAAACGCATGCAGAGGGAGTCGTTTTTTGCAACGGTTGAGCTCACAAAAGCGTCCAGTTCTGCTTTTCTTATTCTATGATTACACTATTCTCTTCTCTGGTTTGAACTTATTGTACTCATTTTTGCTAAAATCAGCCTGATAGTTTTTTGAATACACGTTTTGCCTTTTTCTTTTAGAGTCAAACATTTTGTGTTTGACTCTAAAAAAAAATGCAAAAAGTGTATTCAAAAAAGTATCAGGCAGATTTTAGCACAAAGGAGTACAAAAAATTCGAACCAGTGAAGAGAATAGCATAATCATAGAATAACAAAACCAGGACTGGACGCTTTGGTTAGCTCAAGCGTTGCAAAAAACGACCTTTCGCGCGCGCGCTTTTTTTCACCCCCCCCTTTTTTTCGTTGGTTTGGGTTTTTCGGGCACACTTAGTGCCCGATGTTTCTTTTCTGGTGTGCTCCCTATAGGCTAATAGGTTCTGCGGTAGGGGCTTGGCTGTGCCCCATTTTTGCCTGCGCCAACTTAGGCTTAAGACTTTTTGCGCTTGCTCCCTTCCCTCCCACTTAGGTGTTTGGCGCAGGCCTTAGGTGTTGCTTTGCTGGGCTTTGCTGGTGCCCTTTTCTGCTTTGGCTTCTTAGGCTTGCTTTGGGAGGGGGTATCCATGCACCTTTGTGCATGGAACTTTTCTTGGTGTTCTGTGTTTCTCAGTCTTTTCTTCTGTTAAGGATTTGTGACACAACGATGACGAGGAGAGGACACGAAGTGGCTCTGCTTGGGGCTGGCTGGGGGGCTGCAGGACTTCTTCTCTTCAGTTATGTTAGTAATGCCTTCTTCTCCAGTCCTATTTTTGCAATGTATGTGCTCCCGAACATGTCAAGTGCTGGCTTTTTTCTTGTTCGTGCGTTGAATTCCTATGATTATGTTTCGTGGTAGCTGAATTTGATAATCTGCACATGCAAATTTCTTCTATCCAAGGTTTGCTTTCGTTCCTCAATTGCTTCACATAAAGGTGTGTGGCAAGAGCGCTAGTGCTTATGCTACACAAGCTTGTGTGAGGTGATTGAAAAACGAATGCAAACCGTGGATAGAAAAAATTGCGTGCGCAGAATATCATTTACAGATACCGCAAAACATAATCATAGAAGTTCTAGGCACTGACAAGAAAAAAGGCCATGGCCTGACGTGTTCGGGAGCACAATTTATTGCAAAAATTGGGCTTCTTTCTGCTTGCGTTTTTCCCTTCCTCCTGTTTTTCGTTGGACTCGTTTTTGTGGGCACACTAAATGTCTGTTGTTTTTTTTCGGTGTGCGCACTGGAAAAGAAAAAGCAGACATTTGGTGTGCTTGTTAAATCACATCCTACGATAAGCATGAGGAAGGAGAGAAACGCATGCAGAAGGAGTCGTTTTTTGCAACGCTTGAGCTCACAAAAGCGTCCAGTTCTGGTTTTCTTATTCTATGATTACGCTATTCTCTTCTCTGGTTCGGATTTATTGTACTCATTTTTGCTAAAATCTGCCTGATAGTTTTTTGAATACACGTTTTGCCTTTTTCTTTTAGAGTCAAACATTTTGTGTTTGACTCTAAAAAAAAATGCAAAAAGTGTATTCAAAAAAGTATCAGGCAGATTTTAGCACAAAAGAGTACAATAAATTCGAACCAGTGAAGAGAATAGCGTAATCATAGAATAAGAAAACCAGGACTGGACGCTTTGGTTAGCTCAAGCGTTGCAAAAAACGACCTTTCGCGCGCGCTTTTTTTTCACCCCCCTTTTTTCGTTGGTTTGGGTTTTTCGGGCACACTTAGTGCCCGCTGTTTCTTTTCTGGTGTGCTCCCTATAGGCTAATAGGTTCTGCGGTAGGGGCTTGGCTGTGCCCCATTTTTGCCTGCGCCAACTTAGGCTTAAGACTTTTTGCGCTTGCTTCCTTCCCTCCCACTTAGGTTTTTGGCGCAGGCCTCAGGTGTTGCTTTGCTGGGCTTTGCTGGTGCCCTTTTCTGCTTTGGCTTCTTAGGCTTGCTTTGGGAGGGGGTATCCATGCACCTTTGTGCATGGAACTTTTCTTGCTGTTCTGTGTTTCTCAGTCTTTTCTTCTCTTAAGGATTTGCGACACAACGATGACGAGGAGAGGACACGGAGTGGCTCTGCTTGGGGCTGGCTGGGGGGCTGCAGGACTTCTTCTCTTCGGTTATGTTAGTAATGCCTTCTTCTCCAGTCCTATTTTTGCAATGTATGTGCTCCCGAACATGTCAAATGCTGGCTTTTTTCTTGTTCGTGCGTTGAATTCCTATGATTATGTTTCGTGGTAGCTGAATTTGATAATCTGCATATGCAAATTTCTTCTATCCAAGGTTTGCTTTCGTTCCTCAATTGCTTCACATAAGGGTGTGTGGCAAGTGCGCTAGTGCTTATGCTACACAATCTTGTGTGAGGTGATTGAAAAACGAATGCAAACCGTGGATAGAAAAAATTGCGTGCGCAGATTATCATGTATAGATACCGCAAAACATAACCATAGAAGTTCAAGGCACTGACAAGAAAAAAGGCCATGGCCTGACGTGTTCGGGAGCACAATTCATTGCAAAAATTGGGCTTCTTTCTGCTTGCGTTTTTCCCTTCCTCCTGTTTTTCGTTGGACTCGTTTTTGTGGGCACACTAAATGTCTGTTGTTTTTTTCCGGTGTGCGCACCGGAAAGAAAACAGCAGAAAATTGGTGTGTCCGCAAAATCGCATCCTACGAAAAGCATGAGGAGGGAGAAAAACGCACGCAGAAAGTCGTTTTTTGCCATGCTTGAGATCACGATGGCGTCCAGTTCTGGTTTTCTTATTCTCTGTTTATGCAATTCTTTTCTCTGGTTATTTTTTATTATTTTTTTTTGTGCTAAACTCTTCTTGATATTTTTTTGAATGCACGTTTTGCATTTTTTCTTTTAGAATCAAACAAATAATGTTTGATTCTAAAAGAAAAAATGCAAAACGTGCATTCAAAAAAAATCAAGAAGAGTTTAGCACAAAAAAAATTAATAAAAAATAACCAGAGAAGAGAATTGCATAAACAGAGAATAAGAAAACCAGAACTGGACGCCATCGTGATCTCAAGCATGGCGAAAAACGACTTTCTCTGCTTGCTTTTCTCTCCTTCCCCATGCTTTTTGTAGGATGCGATATTGCAGACACACCAAATGTCTGCTGTTTCTTTTCCGGTGTGCGCACTGGAAAAGGAAGAGCAGACATTTGGTGTGCTTGTTAAATCGCATCCTACGATAAGCATGAGGAAGGAGAGAAACGCATGCAGAAGGAGTCGTTTTTTTTGCAACGCTTGAGCTCACAAAAGCGTCCAGTTCTGGTTTTCTTATTCTATGATTACGCTATTCTCTTTTCTGGTTCGAATTTATTGTACTCATTTTTGCTAAAATCTGCCTGATAGTTTTTTGAATACACGTTTTGCCTTTTTTTTAGAGTCAAACATTTTGTGTTTGACTTTAAAAGAAAAAAAGCAAAAAGTGTATTCAAAAAAGTATCAGGCAGATTTTAGCACAAAGGAGTACAATAAATTCGAACCAGTGAAGAGAATAGCATAATCATAGAATAAGAAAACCAGGACTGGACGCTTTGGTTAGCTCAAGCGTTGCAAAAAACGACCTTTCGCGCGCGCGCTTTTTTTCACCCCCCTTTTTTTCGTTGGTTTGGGTTTTTCGGGCACACTTAGTGCCCGCTGTTTCTTTTCTGGTGTGCTCCCTATAGGCTAATAGGTTCTGCGGTAGGGGCTTGGCTGTGCCCCATTTTTGCCTGCGCCAATTTAGGCTTAAGACTTTTTGCGCTTGCTTCCTTCCCTCCCACTTAGGTTTTTGGCGCAGGCCTCAGGTGTTGCTTTGCTGGGCTTTGCTGGTGCCCTTTTCTGCTTTGGCTTCTTAGGCTTGCTTTGGGAGGGGGTATCCATGCACCTTTGTGCATGGAACTTTTCTTGCTGTTTTGTGTTTCTCAGTATTTTCTTCTGTTAAGGATTTGCGACACAACGATGACGAGGAGAGGACATCCGAGTTGAAAAGAAACAAAAAGAAAGCAACGAAAAGATCAAAAAGAAAAAGAAAAAGAAACAAGAAGTTTGAAAAGAAGAAAAAGCAACAGCGCGAAGGACCTTCTCTGGTTTTCTTGTTGTGATATATTGATAATACGATGCCTTTGTTTTTCTTGTGATGCTTCTTTTATTTTTCTTTAAATTCAATTTTTCATTTTGCCGAAATATTTTACACTATAGGATAGCCCGTAGGACGTTTTTTGTCGGTGTGTGTTCCTACAACGTAGGATAGGTCTTTTTCGGCTATTGTTGGGCGCTTTTTAACTAGGTTTCTAGGCTACTGCAAAAAATCTTGCAAAAAAGTTAATCTTCTAAGATTCTTGTAAGAAAAAGTTAACCTTGTAAGAATCTTGTACGAAAAAAATTAATCTTGTAAGAATCTTGTAAGAAAAAGTTAATCTTGTAAGAATCTTGTAAGAATCTTTTAAGAAAAAGTTAATCTTGTAAGATCTTGTAAGAATCTTGTAAGAATCTTGTAAGATTTAACAACGTCTTGTAAGAATCTTGTAAGAATCTTGCAAGATCTTACAAGATTAACTTCTGTTTTCGACTCGGGTATCGCAACAATTTTTTCGGAAAGCGGTGGCCATGCTCTAATTTTAGTATTTTGTGAAAACTTTTTTTTGCATGTTAGGTTGTAAATAATGCTGTCTGTCCTGTGTGTTCTATTTTATTTATTCAAATCTTGTCAGTTAAAAATTAAACTGGGCTGTTGAAATGTTTCACATGAAGAATCTGAACAAAATTTTTACATCACTTCAAGATTAAAAATAGTTACTTTGTTTGAAGGTTCTATAAAACTTACGCTATTATATGGTTATTATTTTTCTGAAGTACAAAAACAACCTTTTTCCGAAAAGGGATTAATTCAAGGTAATATAAAAATTACATGTGAAAAATTTAGAAAACTATCTTCCTAAATATTGGCATTTTCATAATTGTAGTTCAGAAATGTTTTGCTCTTCTGAACTATACTAGAATTTGGATCCACAAAAGTTAAGATGAGGCAGCAAAAATTTGTCAGTAAAACTCAAATTGTTAGCTAGAGTATGCATCACTTTTTCAGGGTTAAAATTGCAGTTCATTTTTGCTGAAATTGATCTTGCACTGAACGAAATCAGGAAACCAAAATTTGTTGCAATTCAATGATAAAATTTACTAATGGCGCAAACAACTACCGCAATTTTGCTTCTACGCCATGTCCTTACAGCTCCAACACAGAAAATTAGCTCTAATTGCTTCAGAATTTATCAAATTGGATTGAATTTTGATGACAAAACGCTAAAACGTCCCCAAAAAGATTTTGGTTCAAAATCATTTTGCTGTCCTTAATACTGCGAACCATAGGCAGTTTTGCTGGACTCCTGACAGCTGTAAGAGAGTGAGCATAATTTGATTAAATTTTAGCTTTTGTTGAAAATCATCAGATATTGTTTGATTTCCCCGTTTCTTTTTTAGTTTATGTGTTCCATTTCAAAAAGCCCTTCTAAAAATACTTAATTTTGATTCTTGAGGCCTGCAAACATCACAAGAATTTTCCTTTCAACCCAAAAATTTGAAAATTATTTTCTCGTAGCTCACAATTGTCCGTGTCCTGCGAGTGAAATGCAAATGAAGTGCCATCTTATGAAGTCTCTGTTGCATAAGTTTTGTATCGGAGCCTCAAAAATTAAAAGGAGACTTCAAGTTGTGGGGCCAAAATCAAGACTTAGTTTTTGTCTCAAGATTTGTCGACATATCCTCCTAAGAACCTGTGAATCAGGGGTGTTTGATACGGTCTCTGAGACTATGGAAGGGGCTAATTTCAAAAATGGGTAACTATTGAAAAAATGTAGATGAAGGAAAAAGCCATAAATGACATTGCATTGAGGGAACGGGCAAAGTTCTCAACACCGTTTCATGGCCCTCAAAAGAGTAACAGATAATTGCATGATCTTTATATATATTCTATAATTGTAAGTAGAGCCGGATTACAATTTGGAAAATAGAGCCGGATGTTTAAATATTTCCATGTTCTCCAATAATTTGGTTGTATTAAAATAAAACTGCAAATATAATACATTTGAGTAAATTTTAAATCGTCGTTTTGGTTGTTCGCATTATAAGTACTTTTTTTAAAATAGAAAATATTTAAAGGAAAGGAGAGAGTTGTATTGCAAATCAAAATCATTCTCTTAACGATGCTTTAAAGCAATTAATGATCTTTTGTAGGATATGTTTTCGTTTAAATTTTACAATGCAGGTTTATAATGTTTGCATGTTGCACAATTATGTACATATTGGTAATGTCATTATGAAACTTCTCGAAAAAATTATCCCGACTCTTTTTTTATTATATAATCGACAAACTTTTTGCATATTGCGTAATTCAGGTACGAAGGCCATTTTAAACATGAAGTTGCAAAAATGAGAACAAAAATATATATGGAAAATGTTCAGAAATTGTGTGTTATGTATAACAATATATTGTGCGGTACTTAGCATTATTGTTCCGACCCACTTGTGTGAGGAGGAACTATATACTCAAATGGGTTTTTGTAAAGAAATGTGAGTGGTATCATTAAAAAGCTCGTCCAGCGTAGAATTCAAAATTAAAAGAGTTTTTTGCATTTCGTATTTGTTGAGGATTTATCGAGGTTTAAAGTTTTGTGTGAACACGTGCAATTTGCATGATTTTGTTCACTTTTAGCGAAAATTTTTGTTCAAATTGAAGCCTTTCTATAAAAATATTATTTCAAAAAAACATTTACCGCGACAATATTAATAAATTGTGTGCTACCAATGGACCAATTAAAAGACTAGTTCTGGTCTCACGTGAAAAATTACTAGAAAAAAGTCGAATTTATTTTGAGAGGTGTTTTTTTTAGAAAATTATTCCTATTAATTATTGTCATTTAGTCACTTAGAGACCCGTCACTTTTAATATCGAGGTTCTGTTAATGACGGTTTTACCGTTTACGGTAAACTCATTTAAGGTAAACTGATACCCAATCAACAAAATATTCGTTCTCAAGTGATCACTCATGGCTTTTTCTGTATTCAACTCTGAGTTTTCGAAATTATTTATGAAATTTTGATTTTCTTTTTGAGATTTTAATAATTTTTGGGAGTCGTATGGCTTAGACTCACTAACTAAAAATGCGATTGACTTCCTAAAGTGCATGAGGTAAACCTATATAGTGCTGTGATTGGACAGCCAATGGCTGCTAAGACTTTAAAAAAATTTTTTGAACTTTAACCGATATTCAACTTTTTTTCATGAACATGAAGTCAGTCTCAGTAATGACAGGACAACGTTCCTTTAAGGGCAGCCAAATTAATCGTGTAAACGGTTTTATCTGCTAACAATGTGTTTTATGACTTCAATAACACGAGCTTTCATAATTTCCAAAAAAAAATTTTGGTTCCTTTTGAAATCTAACCTCCTTATCCTAATATTGATAGTTCCCATTGGCTTAATGAAAACGTCCAATGAATCAAAGATAAATTTTTCATAGAAAAGGTTATGGTTTAAATGGCTTCGACACTTTCTTTTCGCATTTCTGCAGAATTTTTTTGGTCTTTGCCTGTATTTGTTGTTGTTTTCAGAACCATAAGACTTTTTGTGATGTGTTATTGGTAAGATATTGATAACAAACATCTGTGCTTTCCCATCGAGGCATATAATTGCATATTGTCTGTATTTCAATGAAAGCTCTTGAATTTAATGGCTGCTAACACTTTAAAAAAAGTATTCGGAAATTTTCGACATTAACCAACCTTAGACTTATTTTCGTGAACTGTAGGTCAGTCTCAGTAATATCATAACCTCAAGTTTTTTACTGTAACTAAAAAGAATCTGGTAAGAGAAATTATCTTCAACGATTGGTTTTATGACTTCAATGACACGAGTTCTCATATAAATTTTTTTAAATATTTTCAGTTTTTATAATTTTGATTACCTTTCAATTTTTATCACAGTATTCTAATATTTATATTTGCCAGTGGCTTTCAGACGACTTTCAATATATCAAAGATAAAGTTTTCAGAGAAAAGTTTTTAATTTAAATGGCTCCGACACTTTCTTGCACCTTTCTACTGAATTTTCGGTTTTTGCCTGCTTTTGTTTTTTATCATACTTATAAGACTTATGGTGATGTCTTATTGATGATTTAAGAATGACGAACATCATTATAAACTTATTGAGGAATATCTCTGCGTATGTATTGATTTCTGCTGAGAGCTAATGAATTAAGTCGCTGTTAAGACTTTTTTAAAAAAAAATTGAAATGTTTTTTGAACACCAATCATTAATAAACCTATTTCCATGAACTGTAAGCCAATCTCAGTAATGTCAGGACCCTCTTCTTTTTTCATGTATGCAAAATTAATCTGTCATTGGTTTTAACTACTAACTTTTGGTTTTATGACTTCGATTCCACGAGTTTTCATAATTTCAAGAAAAACTTCGACTTTTTTGTAATTTTAGTTCTTTTTGAAGTTTTATCTCATTAACCCAACATTGATAGCTCCCATTGGCTTAAAAAAGAGATCCAATGGTACAGAGATAAAGTTTTCAGAGAAAAACTTATAGTTTCAATGGCTTCCACACTTGCCTCTGGCACTTTTCTAATGAATTTTTGGTTTTTGCATGTGTTTGTTGTTGTTTTCGTAATCAGAAGACTTATTGTGATGCCCGGTTGATGACATATGATTAACAAATATCCTTTTGCGTGTCATTGTGGTATAATTTAGCGTATTTTTTTACTCCCATTGAAAGCTATTGAACTTAATCGCTATGATATAACTGGTTTTCTCAAAAATTTCGTGTTCTTAATATCTTTGTTCATAATTTTCAAATCTTATTGTTAAAAAAAGAACAACCCCTTTGCTGTTAAGAAAGCATATAGAAATAGAAAAATTTTCTCCAAAAACTTCTTTTTCTTCGGCTTGACAATTTTCTCACTAAACTTTTTCTGAATTTGCTGTTTTTGCATTTTTTTAATTCTTCTTGTATTCGTAAAATGCTGACTGGTCTCATAGATTTCAAATTAAGGATTGAAAAAAAGATGTTACTCAATGCAGTCACTTTATAGAGAAAACTATTAAAGTTTATGATGTTGTTCGATTTCAAAGACGTTTTTGAGTTTTTGTTCTTTTCGTCAACTTGTAACTTATTCTCGTCATTGATAGGTTCCATTCCTTGTAATTCAAAAACCATTTTACAATGATATCATGTCGTAACTGATGTTCTGTTTTTCGGACAATATGCATTTTCATAAAAGTGAGTGGTCAATATTTGTGATTATTTTTCTCTTCTTTTAGCACATTCGCTAAAAAAATTATGTTTTTGCTTATTTTGTCGCTCGTTTTTTCCTCGTGGTATTTCTAATGGCAGATCTTGTGAGCGTTGTATCGGGGCGTGGTGTTATGTAACTCAATTAGTAGTTCGGTTGTGGTACGATTTTTTTAAACTCAAATATCTATTTTTAATTATCTCATCAGGTTGACAATTAAGTCAAAAATGTCGATGAGCTCGGGACGGAACATCATGTGCGAACGCACATTAACGAGCATCCTTGTTGCAATATACAGTTACATATTTTTTTAACCGCTTAGAACAAATGATTTTTATTTTTTTTAAATGTAAAACACTTTTTAATTTGACAATTAACTTGGTTATCATAACGGTGGTTATCAATACAACCAGATCAACAGTTCATGAATCTCATTTCATCAGCGTTTTTTAATTTTCCACTTGTAAAATGTTTGTTTTTATTCTCCCCACTTTGGTCAGGTAATAGTTACATAAAGTATATAGTGCGTTTGCATATATATTGTGTGTGAAAGAGAGAGAGAGAGAGAGAGAGAGAGAGAGAGAGAGAAAGGGCGCAGTAGTAATGTACAGTATTGTGTGTTATGGATATATGGGGTGCGTGTGAATGACAGGCTGTGTTGATTAGCTGTCGTGCCAACCTGGCCATGGAACCCTCACTGATTGCACCCACTTTCAACTCCTACCACCCTCAAATTCACCCCCTCACCCCTCACCCCTCACCCCCTCACCCCCCCCCCCCCCCCCCCCCCAATCATTACCTCTCCCACAGACCACATTCAAACATGCATCCAGCAATAATAAGAACCCTCAATATAGCAGTCAATGTATTATTTTGTATCCCGGAGATTACTTGAAGTATTTTTTCCATTTTTGCTCTTTTTCCCAATTTTTGAGTGGGGGAATAATCAAGTATTGATCTAATTGATCTATCGTTAGTGTAAGAAGAGAGAGATCAAAGTAAAGAAATCCTAAAACGGTGAGCTGTGATTAAAGATTCCTCGTGCGACTGTATTTTTGACCAAGTTGTTCAGAAATCAATCTATTTTTTATCCAGTTTATTTAATGTTCCTATTTTTTTTAATAGAATCGTCTTATTTCTGAACTAACAATTGATTGAGTTAAATAACAGCAAAAACAAAATTCGAAAAATAGTTGGATTTTTTTTAAAATAATCTTTTGTGTCAGTAGGCGAAATTTAAACGAGAAAAAAATAGGTGTTATTTGAAATTGGGCATAAAATTGGGCATAAAACAAGCGAGGTGGTATTCCACAGGAAAAAACTCTCCGATTAAGTTACTCTTTTTAAAATAGACTTCACGCATAAATTTATAATCTATAGGGGGGGGGTGAGGAACTATATACTCAAATGGGTTTTTTTTTGTTCAGACAATTTCGGCCGATCGAAATATTCATCGTAGAGAGTTGAGACTGGAATCATAAGAGAGCTTGTCCAGTGAAAAATATGGAATGAAAATATTTTTTTTATTTTCGTTTTTTACAGGGAGTTATCGAGGTTTAAACTTTTAAGAAAATAGAGTGAATTCCGTTGATTTTATTTACATTTTGCGAAAATTTTGACTTAAATTTTGCTAACTTTGCTATAATTTGTTAAAGTTTTTAAGGAAGTGTTGTTGATTTTATTTTTAAGGACAAAAGATAATGTCGGTCATTTTTATTTTTTTGTCAAAAGTTCTGTCTAAATATTTCAAAATTCAGACTTTTTCATCAAAAACAGAACGAAATAAGTTTCCTTAGTCCACTTTGAACAAATATGCAGAAGTGAAGTACACAACCAAACACCACGAACACAACCTTTGTGGACTCCAAAAGGGGTTGTTCCTTCTTCAACTACCGCTGCCAGTGCTCCGTAATTAAAACTTTGCCGTTTTTTGCTAACTTTACGCGTTGATTATTAGAAACGCAGACTTTATTTTTGATTTTTTAACTGAAAAAATATCTATATCTACAACAATCAAAAATTTTGTTTTCAGAATGGACAAACAGGCTTAGCAGAATTAGTTTTGGACTAATCTTGGACTGTTACAATCCAGAAAAAAATCGGATTGTAATCAGTCGGTCTTTTTTGTTTGAAAAAAATTCAATTTTTTAAAAATATTATTTAAATAACAGATTTCAAATCAAATCTTATTAGTAATAGGTCCAGTTCGCTTCCTAATTAGCTCCAAACTTTTGTATCTAGTTTATTGCTTTAAAGACTATGGTCGTTTTGTTTTTAAAAATATTTGAATTTTAAAAAATTGGCTTATTGAACTTCGCCTCCATTTTTCTCTTAAATAGGTCAACCTGTAGCTTAGTGTAAGCAATGAGAGCATGCTCCTTCTTTCTAATGATTTCAAATTGAACTTTTTTTGCGGTTTTACACCTTAATTTATGGTTTTCTTGCTTTGATACTACTAGATTTCCCACTTTTTTCATTTTCAGTATTTGCCCATTTTTCACGTTTTGTAGTTTTGTCACATTAACATGTTATTGAAAGTTAATATATCACGTTTTTGGCGTTTAAAATAAGGCATAATTGATAATATTAAAATCCATAAGTAAATTACCTCTGGTTTTTACGCCTTCGACAATAATTTCTCGAAGACTTTAATTGATTTTTTTTAAAATTTTGTCTTTAACTGTTGTTTTTACTTTGTGTTTTTAGTCTTATGAATTTTCCTGTTCAATATCTCGGTTTCCGTGGCTTTTCTTGAAAAAATAGATGGGCCAAAAACCTGATATTAGTAGATAGCTGATGGCCTTTGAAAACTATTCTTTTCCGAAATAAAAAAAACATTTTTTTTTGTCTCTTACCTAGCCTCGTTAAATACGGGCCCAATTTTGTTGTCACAGGAAGTTGTCAAAGGAATTGGAGTCACAAAATCTAATGCTTGTAGAGAATTCGTTTTGACTTTACTGGCTTCGACACGGGTTTTTCACAAAAAAAAATTAGTTTTTGATTTTTGTCATATTTTACGTTCTTTTTGTAGACGCAAGATATATCCTGGATAAATCCATTGGAAGAATAAACGAATTGTTTTAAATATTTGATTTTGTAATTAATGGCTTTCATGTCTTTGGAAATAATTTGTTTAAAAAAAAAATTACTTAATTTTGCCTCTCTTTTTTTTCATATTTGTCCACTTATTACCTGGTTTCATTAATGAGAGGTCACATAATAAATTATTACTGTTCAAAGAAGGTGCAATTGAACATATTTTGAGGGCCAAGGTATGGCTTTGCGTTTTCGAAAGCGTTTCTGGCAAAATATAATTTATTTTTTGTTTGTTGTCTATTTGTTGTTCTTTTTATAACCGCGTAAAAACTGAATACCGACAGTTCTCAATTCCCATCTTTCGAAACACTTGTAGTCGTAAACTATGGAAGATTTTAGTTGAGTTCTAATGGTTTTCTTTACTTTAAAACCATTGTTTTTAAAAAAAATAAACGAATTTTTCAAATTTACCGTTTTTGTTATTTACCCGGTGCAACGATTCTCATTTTTCTTGCCAAGTTCCTATTAGGGACTTGCCAAGATCAGAAGAAATCCTATCAGGAATCCTATTGGGAAACTTACCAAGAATTGTAGGTGGTGGTAAGTATATGCAAGTTCTCACTTTTCCCACTAGGAATTTTGAGAAACCTCGGAATCCTAGCAAGAAAAATGGGCACAATAAGAATCTTGCTAGGAAATTTTGAGACTCTTTAGGATTCTCGTCAGGAAAAGTGGGAGATAATGGGTTTCCCAGTGAGAAAAATGAGAAAACAGTGGGATTGTTTGTAGGGAAAATCAGTACTAGAGTTAGCCAGGACCCGCAAAAAGTTGTTCCAGAGAAGCCGGGACAGTAAAGCACAAAAGCACACGATAAGGGTGAGGGACCCATAGAAGCCGGGACCCTAAAAAAACAAAAGCTGTCCCAGAAAAGCCAGGACAGAAGAGCAGAAGCACACAAGGGATGGGGAGGGACCCAGAGAAGCCGGGATCCTAACAGAACAGAAGCTCCCAAAGGAGCCGGGAGGCAGCACCAGCAAGTGCTCTTGAGATGCATTCAATGAGTGATATCAAGGCCACGCTGTCAAGCGGTGCATCAAAATCACCCAAACCATGCATCTCGAGAAAAGAGGGGAAGGGACCCAGATAGGCCAGGACCCGCGAAAAACTGTCCCAGAGAAGCCGGGACAGAAAAGCAGAAGCAGACAAGGGTTGGGGAGGGACCCAGAGAAGCCGGGACCCTAAAAGAACCAAAAGCTGTCCCAGAGAAGCCGGGACAGTAAAGCACAAAAACACAATAATGGGGAGGGACCCAGAGAAGCCGGGAACCCAACAAAACAAAAGCTGTCCCAGAGAAGCCAGGACAGAAAAGCAGAAGCACACAAGGGATGGGGAGGGACCCAGAGAAGCCGGAATCCTAACAGAACAGAAGCTCCCAAAGGAGCCAGGAGGCAGCAGCAGCAAGTGCTCTTGAGATGCATTCAATGAGTGATATCAAGGCCACGCTGTCAAGCGGTGCATCAAAATCACCCAAACCATGCATCTCGAGAAAAGAGGGGAAGGGACCCAGATAGGCCAGGACCCGCGAAAAACTGTCCCAGAGAAGCCGGAACAGAAAAGCAGAAGCACACTAGGGTTGGGGAGGGACCCAGAGAAGCCGGGACCCTAAAGGAACCAAAAGCTGTCCCAGAGAAGCCGGGACAGTAAAGCACAAAAACACAATAATGGGGAGGGACCCAGAGAAGCCGGGAACCCAACAAAACAAAAGCTGTCCCAGAGAAGCCAGGACAGAAAAGCAGAAGCACACAAGGGATGGGGAGGGACCCAGAGAAGCCGGGACCCTAACAGAACAGAAGCTCCCAAAGGAGCCGGGAGGCAGCAGCAGCAAGTGCTCTTGAGATGCATTCAAAGAGTGATATCAAGGCCACGCTGTCAAGCGGTGCATCAAAATCACCCAAACCATGCATCTCGAGAAGAGGGGAAGGGACCCAGATAGGCCAGGACCCGCGAAAAACTGTCCCAGAGAAGCCGGGACAGAAAAGCAGAAGCACACAAGGGTTGGGGAGGGACCCAGAGAAGCCGGGACCCTAAAAGAACCAAAAGCTGTCCCAGAGAAGCCGGGACAGTAAAGCACAAAAACACAATAATGGGGAGGGACCCAGAGAAGCCGGGACCCTAAAAAAACAAAAGCTGTCCCAGAGAAGCCAGGACAGAAAAGCAGAAGCACACAAGGGTCTTTTCGATCCGAAGAATTGATAAATCTCATTCGCGACAGTTGTCCAACACGAAATTTGAATTGAACTGTCATCTTGACCAACCAGTGAGTCACTCAAGGCCCATACCCTTTGTAAATAGCATTTCATCTAAACATACGTCAAAATATGACCAGTCATATGCGACAGATAACAGGAAAAACGAGAACTGAAGAAAATTTTGGGTTCATTTTACCCCTTAAGTTGATTTTTCGAGAGAAAAAATTATCATAAAAACCTTTTTCTAGTGTAAAACCAAGCTACAATAGTCACCCCATCTTTTGTTATTTGAAACAGGATGTAAGCAATACTCTCCTTTGACCTCAAACAATTTTGAAATGGTCTTTTCGATCCGAAGAATTGATAAATCTCATTGGCGACAGTTGTCCAACACCAAATTTGAATTGAACTGTCATCCTAATCAACCAGTCAGGCTTTCAAAGACAATACTTTTTGTAAATAGCGTGTTTTGTAACCAGAGGTTAATATACGATCAGTCATATGCGAAAGATAACACTTAAAAACGAAAACTGAAGAAACTTTTGGGTTCATTTTACCCATTAAGTTGAGTTTTGGAGAGAAAAAAAATTATGAGAAAAAACCTTCCGCTAGTGTGAAACCACGCTACGTTAGTCCTCCTATCTTTTGGTTTTTGAATCAGGATGTACGCAATAATCTCCTCTGACCTCACACAATTTTGAAATGGTCTTTTCGATTCGAAGAATTGATAAATCTCATTCGCGATAGTTGTCCAACACGAAATTTGAAATGAACTGTCATCCTAACCAACCAGTGAGGCTCTCAAGGAAAATACTTTTTGGAAATAGCATGTTATCTAAACATACGTGAAAATATGACCAGTCATACGCGATAGATAACAGGAAAAACGAGAACTGAAGAAAATTTTGGGTTCATTTTAACCCTTAAGTTGAGTTTTGGTGAGAAAAAATTATCAGAGAAAACCTTTCGCTAGTGTAAAACCAAGCTACAATAGTCCTACCATCTTTTGTTATTTGAAACAGGATGTAAGCAATACTCTCCTTTGACCTCAAACAATTTTGAAATGGTCTTTTCGAGTCGAAGAATTGATAAATCTCATTCGCGACAGTTGTCCAACATGAAATTTGAATTGAACTGTCATCCTAACCAACCAGTGAGGCTCTCAAGGACAATACTTTTTGTAAAAAGCATGTTATCTAAACATACGTCAAAATATGACCAGTCATATGCGATAGATAACAGGAAAAACGAGAACTGAAGAAAATTTTGGGTTCATTTTACCCCTTAAGTTGATTTTTCGAGAGAAAAAATTATCATAAAAAACCTTTCGCTAGTGTGAAACCACGCTAGAACAGTCCTCCTATCTTTTGGTGTTCGAATCAGGATGTAAGCAATGATCTCCTCTGACCTCAAACAATTTTGAAATGGTCTTTTCGATCCGAAGAATTGATAAATCTCATTCGCGACAGTTGTCCAACACGAAATTTGAATTGAACTGTCATCCTAACCAACCAGTCAGGCTTTCAAAGACAATACTTTTTGCAAATAGCGTGTTTTGTAACCAGACGTTAATATACGATCAGTCATATGCGAAAGATAACACTTTAAAAACGAAAACTGAAGAAAATTTTGGGTTCATTTTACCCCTTAAGTTGATTTTTCGAGAGAAAAAATTATCATAAAAAACCTTTCGCTAGTGTGAAACCACGCTAGAACAGTCCTCCTATCTTTTGGTTTTTAAATCAGGATGTACGCAATAATCTCCTCTGACCTCACACAATTTTGAAATGGTCTTTTCGATTCGAAGAATTGATAAATCTCATTCGCGATAGTTGTCCAACACGAAATTTGAAATGAACTGTCATCCTAACCAACCAGTGAGGCTCTCAAGGAAAATACTTTTTGTAAATAGCATGTTATCTAATTATACGTGAAAATATGACCAGTCATACGCGATAGATAACAGGAAAAACGAGAACTGAAGAAAATTTTGGGTTCATTTTAACCCTTAAGTTGAGTTTTGGTGAGAAAAAATTATCAGAAAAAACCTTTCGCTAGTGTAAAACCAAGCTAAAATAGTCCTACCATCTTTTGTTATTTGAAACAGGATGTAAGCAATACTCTCCTTTGACCTCAAACAATTTTGAAATGGTCTTTTCGAGTCGAAGAATTGATAAATCTCATTCGCGACAGTTGTCCAACATGAAATTTGAATTGAACTGTCATCCTAACCAACCAGTGAGGCTCTCAAGGACAATACTTTTTGTAAAAAGCATGTTATCTAAACATACGTCAAAATATGACCAGTCATATGCGATAGATAACAGGAAAAACGAGAACTGAAGAAAATTTTGGGTTCATTTTACCCCTTAAGTTGATTTTTCGAGAGAAAAAATTATCATAAAAAACCTTTCGCTAGTGTGAAACCACGCTAGAACAGTCCTCCTATCTTTTGGTGTTCGAATCAGGATGTAAGCAATGATCTCCTCTGACCTCAAACAATTTTGAAAGGGTCTTTTCGATCCGAAGAATTGATAAATCTCATTCGCGACAGTTGTCCAACACGAAATTTGAATTGAACTGTCATCCTAACCAACCAGTCAGGCTTTCAAAGACAATACTTTTTGCAAATAGCGTGTTTTGTAACCAGACGTTAATATACGATCAGTCATATGCGAAAGATAACACTTTAAAAACGAAAACTGAAGAAAATTTTCGGTTCATTTTACCCCTTAAGTTGAGTTTTGGTGAGAAAAAATTATCAGAAAAAACCTTCCGCTAGTGTGAAACCACGCTACGTTAGTCCTCCTATCTTATGGTTTCTGAATCAGGATTAAAGCAATAATCTCCTCTGACCTCAAACAATTTTGAAATGGTCTTTTCGATTCGAAGAATTGATAAATCTCATTCGCGACAGTTGTCCAACACGAAATTTGAATTGAACTGTCATCCTAACCAACCAGTCAGGCTTTCAAAGACAATACTTTTTGCAAATAGCGTGTTTTGTAACCAGACGTTAATATACGATCAGTCATATGCGAAAGATAACACTTAAAAACGAAAACTGAAGAAAATTTTGGGTTCATTTTACCCCTTAAGTTGAGTTTTGGTGAGAAAAAATTATCAGAAAAAACCTTCCGCTAGTGTGAAACCACGCTACGTTAGTCTTCCTATCTTATGGTTTCTGAATCAGGATTAAAGCAATAATCTCCTCTGACCTCAAACAATTTTGAAATGGTCTTTTCGAGTCGAAGAATTGATAAATCTCATTCGCGACAGTTGTCCAACATAAAATTTGAATTGAACTGTCATCCTAACCAACCAGTGAGGCTCTCAAGGACAAAACTTTTTGTAAAAAGCATGTTATCTAAACATACGTCAAAATATGACCAGTCATATGCGGTAGATAACAGGAAAAACGAGAACTGAAGAAAATTTTGGGTTCATTTTACCCCTTAAGTTGATTTTTCGAGAGAAAAAATTATCATAAGAAACCTTTCGCTAGTGTGAAATCAATTTAGAATAGTCCTCCTATCTTTTGGTATTTGAATCAGGATGTAAGCAATGATCTCCTCTGACCTCAAACAATTTTCAAATGGTCTTTTCGATCCGAAGAATTGATAAATCTCATTCGCGACAGTTGTCCAACACGAAATTTGAATTGAACTGTCATCCTAACCAACCAGTCAGGCTTTCAAAGACAATAGTTTTTGTAAATAGCGTGTTTTGTAACCAGACGTTTATATACGATCAGTCATATGCGAAAGATAACACTTAAAAACGAAAACTGAAAAAAATTTTGGGTTCATTTTACCCCTTAAGTTGATTTTTGGTGAGAAAAAATTATCAGAAAAAACCCTCCGCTAGTGTGAAACCACGCTACGTTAGTCCTCCTATCTTTTGGTTTTTGAATCAGGATTAAAGCAATAATCTCCTCTGACCTCAAACAATTTTGAAATGGTCTTTTCGATTCGAAGAATTGATAAATCTCATTCGCGATAGTTGTCCAACACGAAATTTGAATTGAACTGTCATCCTAACCAACCAGTGAGGCTCTCAAGGACAATACTTTTTGTAAATAGCATGTTATCTAAACATACGTGGAAATATGACCAGTCATATGCGATAGATAACAGGAAAAACGAGACCTGAAGAAAATTTTGGGTTCATTTTACCCCTTAAGTTGAGTTTTGGTGAGAAAAAATTATCAGAAAAAACCTTTCGCTAGTGTAAAACCAAGCTACAATAGTCCTCCCATCTTTTGTTATTTGAAACAGGATGTAAGCAATACTCTCCTTTGACCTCAAACAATTTTGAAATGGTCTTTTCGATCCGAAGAATTGATAAATCTCATTCGCGACAGTTGTCCAACACGAAATTTGAATTGAACTGTCATCCTAACCAACCAGTCAGGCTTTCAAGGACAATACT
This sequence comes from Convolutriloba macropyga, assembly GCF_964194025.1. Classification (NCBI taxonomy): domain Eukaryota; kingdom Metazoa; phylum Xenacoelomorpha; order Acoela; family Convolutidae; genus Convolutriloba; species Convolutriloba macropyga. The sequence goes on from NC_134475.1 coordinate 66,017,348, forward strand.
TTTTGTAAATAGCGTGTTTTGTAACCAGACGTTTATATACAATCAGTCATATGCGAAAGATAACACTTAAAAACGAAAACTGAAAAAAAATTTGGGTTCATTTTACCCCTTAAGTTGATTTTTGGTGAGAAAAAATTATCAGAAAAAACCCTCCGCTAGTGTGAAACCACGCTACGTTAGTCCTCCTATCTTTTGGTTTTTGAATCAGTATTAAAGCAATAATCTCCTCTGACCTCAAACAATTTTAAAATGGTCTTTTCGATTCGAAGAATTGATAAATCTCATTCGCGATAGTTGTCCAACACGAAATTTGAATTGAACTGTCATCCTAACCAACCAGTGAGGCTCTCAAGGACAATACTTTTTGTAAATGGCATGTTATCTAAACATACGTGGAAATATGACCAGTCATATGCGATAGATAACAGGAAAAACGAGAACTGAAGAAAATTTTGGGTTCATTTTACCCCTTAAGTTGAGTTTTGGTGAGAAAAAATTATCAGAAAAAACCTTTCGCTAGTGTAAAACCAAGCTACAATAGTCCTCCCATCTTTTGCTATTTGAAACAGGATGTAAGCAATACTCTCCTTTGACTTCAAACAATTTTGAAATGGTCTTCGAGTCGAAGAATTGATAAATCTCATTCGCGACAGTTGTCCAACATGAAATTTGAATTGAACTGTCATCCTAACCAACCAGTGAGGCTCTCAAGGACAATACTTTTTGTAAAAAGCATGTTATCTAAACATACGTCAAAATATGACCAGCCATATGCGATAGATAACAGGAAAAACGAGAACTGAAAAAAATTTTGGGTTCATTTTACCCCTTAAGTTGAGTTTTGGTGAGAAAAAATTATCAGAAAAAACCTTTCGCTAGTGTAAAACCAAGCTACAATAGTCCTCCCATCTTTTGTTATTTGAAACAGGATGTAAGCAATACTCTCCTTTGACCTCAAACAATTTTGAAATGGTCTTTTCGATCCGAAGAATTGATAAATCTCATTCGCGACAGTTGTCCAACACGAAATTTGAATTAAACTGACATCCTTACCAACCAGTCAGGCTTTCAAGGACAATAATTTTTGTAAATAGCGTGTTTTGTAACCAAACGTTAATATACGATCAGTCATATGCGAAAGATAACACTTAAAAACGAAAACTGAAGAAAATTTTGGGTTCATTTTACCCCTTAAGTTGAGTTTTGGAGAGAAAAAATCATGAGAAAAAAACCTTCCGCTAGTGTGAAACCACGCTACGTTAGTCCTCTTATCTTTTGGTTTTTGAAGCAGGATGTAAGCAATAATCTCCTCTGACCTCAAACAATTTTGAAATGGTCTTTCCGATTCGAAGAAATGATAAATCTCATTCGCGACAGTGACAGTTGTCCAACACGAAATTTGAATTGAACTGCCATCCTAACAAACCAGTGAGGCTCTCATAGACAGCAAATTTTGTAAATAGCGTGTTTTGTAACCACACGTTGATATCCGATCAGTCATTTGCGAAAGATAACACTTCAAAACGAAAACTGAAGAAAATTTTGGGTTCATTTTACCCCTTAAGTTAAGTTTTGGAGAGAAAAAATCATGAGAAAAAACCTTTCGCTAGTGTTAAACCGCGTTATGTTAGTCCTCTCATGTTTTGGTATCTGAATCAGGATGTAAGCAATACTCTCCTCTGACCTCAAACAATTTTTAAATGATCTTTTCGATTCGAAAAATTGATAAATCTTATTCGCGACAGTTGTCCAACACGAAATTTGAATTAAACTGCCATCCTAACAAATCAGTGAGACTCTCATAGACAACAAATTTTGTAAATAGCGTGTTTTGTAACCACACGTTAATATCCGATCAGTCATATGCGAAAGATAACACTTAAAAACGAAAACTGAAGAAAATTTTCAGTTCATTTTACCCCTTAAGTTAAGTTTTGGAGAGAAAAAAACATGAGAAAAAACCTTTCGTTAGTGTTAAACCGCGCTATTTTAGTCCTCTCATGTTTTGGTATTTGAATCAGGATGTAAGCAATAATCTCCTCTGACCTCAAACAATTTTGAAATGGTCTTTTCGATTCGAAGAATTGAAAAATCTCATTCGCGGTTGTCCAACTCAAAATTTGAATTGAACTGTCATCCTAACCAACCAGTCAGGCTCTCAAGGACAATACTTTTTGTAAATAGCATGTTATCTAAACATACGTCAAAATATGACCAGTCCTATGCGATAGATAACAGGAAAAACGAGGACTGAAGAAAATTTTGGGTTCATTTTACCCCTTAAGTTGAGTTTTGGAGAAAAAATTATCGGAAAAACCTTTCGCTAATGTATATTCACGCTAAAACAGTGCTCCCATCTTTTAATATTCAAAACAGGATGTAATCAACAGTCTCCTATGACCTCAAACAATTTTGAAATGGTCTTTTCGATTCGAAGAAATGTTAAATATCATTTACGACAGTTGTCCAACACAAAATTTGAATTGAACTGCCATCCTAACAAACCAGTGAGGCTCTCATAGACAACAATTTTTGTAAATAGCGTGTTTTGTTACCATACGTCAATATACGATCAGTCATATGCGAAAGATAACACTTGAAAACGAAAACAGAAGAAAATTTTGGGTTCATTTTACCCCTTATGTTAAGTTTTGGAGAGAAAAAATTATCCAAAAAAACCTTTTCTCTAGTGTGAAACCACGCTACGTTAGTCCTCCTATCTTTTGGTGTTTGAATCAGGATGTAAGCAATAGCCTCCTATGACCTCAAACAATTTTGAAATTGTCTTTTCAATTCGAAATGATAAATCTCAATCGCAAAAATTGAATTAAATTTGAAAGAAAACACAAAAGAAGTGAAACACTCGAAAAGAAGTTTTCAACAGTTATAGTAAATCATTTTCAATCGATTTGAACCGGGTTTCTCTGAAACAGATTAATCGCGCTCAAAAGTTACGCAAAGTGTAGACAAAATTAAGCGTCCGTCTATTTCTCGAACAATGCAAGGCGATAAAAGTTTTTTCACATCAACTAAGGTGACATCACTATTCGCACACTGAATTAAATGATGATTTTCGTAGCAGCTACTGACCAATTCAAGCCCCTCGTCCAAATTCACTGCTACTCTGGAATGCTCGGTTGGTGACGAGTGATTTTCGAGTTTCTGTATAAGAAAACCTGTGAATGTTTTCGATGAGTAAAAATCAACAAGATGCACAGCTGCACTTTTTTCCGAAACATCAACAAATATGTCACTCAACTGACCAAAACCTGTCGCGCCTTCTTTTTCATACTCAACAAAATGCACGCAGGTTTTGTTAACGTTCCAAGTACATTTACTGCCGTGACAAGCATACATCTTAGAATCTAGCTCAAACGTCTTGCTTGACATTAAAGTCTCCCGGCTTCCATTTACTTCAATTATACGCTCCGTAGGCTGAAGCAGCTTGAGTGAACCCACTGTTATCGTCTTCGAGTTTCCCTTTAACTTTTTCCTGAAAAATCGTCTTTGATGCCGTTTGACTGCTAGCTTTGTACCAACAATGGCACTTGTGTTTGGACCAATAGCGCGTTTCAGATGAAAATGAGCGGACTCAAATGGAATTGACGACAATGATGCCAGGGGTCCCGTCTTTTTTGCCTGGTCAGCTAGATGACCGAGAGAATGCATATTGTAACTTTGAGCCGCTTCTCCATAAAAATTAGGAACCAATTTCCGAAAAATTTTGATAAGAACCTCTGCCTTGTCATAACTCTGCTCTCTGACCGGTTCAATTAAATAACGTATTGCAGTACTCAGTAGATAGAAGTGCACAAACATGGGCACTGAGAGAACACCAAAAAAAGACACAAAGCCGTATAAGAGAAACAACTTCAGTTCTGTTGCCTTCCAATATTTGAGTGTTTCTAGAGATCGCAATTGTCTTTTGTTGTCAGTTCCTGGCACCTTACATTTTGAAAGGTTGGCTGACACCTGCGTTTTATTCCGGCCCAAAAATTTTCTCGATCCGTTGATTCTGCAGAGAAGGGTTTTGACAACACCAAGGAGCACTTGATGCATGTAGTCTATCAGCATTTCATCGGGGAGAGTAACAACACTTTCAATTGTTGAGGGCCCTAAACAAAAGATATCCAAAACAATTGGAAAATTTTTTGAGTTTTTAAGGGACTCTAGGAAAAAAACAGTGACTAAACGTTCTTAAACTCGAGCTATGCAGTAATGGGAGAAAGAAAAGATCAGAAATATTACCTCTTAAACCATATAATGATCTGCACTCTGATCCCAGGCATTCCAAAATTAACTGCCGCTCTTTTGATGTCCTTTGAGACACATCAGGCTCATGGAACGGATAAATCCAGGTATCTTTAGCCAGAGCTCTACGTCCAACAGCTAGGCAATTCGTGCACCCATAACGCCCATTAAACTGAGTTTGGTTCACTAGAGGTGCTTTCATTACCATATCAACAATTACGTATTTTAGCTTCACAGTGAACGTATAGGAACTCCCATTTATCTGGAGAACCTTTGGCGAACTGAAACCTGACAGGATTTTGACTGTATGTTTCATCAGATTTTCACAATGCGGTTTTTTTTCTCCACCAAATAATGAAACTAACAGTAAATTCCGGTAGCTAACACGTCGCCTTGCGGGTAAGTTGAGAAGCATGAGCCAGACTGGGTACAGAGAAAACTTAGCTGAGTTAAAAGGAGAAACCCCGTCAGTGCTTAGAGCAAAATATAAACAGAATTTATTCGACTTCAGTAAACACAAGTCAGTCTGGAGTTGATAACCTTCAGTGCTAACAAGATCAAAATTTTCACTAAGCAAGTGACTGAGTTGTCGCTCAAAATTAAGGTCATACAGGAGGCCTTCTGGTAGTTGAGTTTCACTAAGGCCAGATAGTGAACTGATTTCTTGTTGTCTTAGTGAATATAAGCTCGGCAGATTGTTAGCTGCAGGTAACGCTTTTCTAAACAAGGAAAGAACTGCGCCCAAACCACGTTTGGGGAGATTATGAATGTCAGCTAATTCTATTAACTCAGAGCAAAATGATCGGGTAGTCAAACTCGAACCCAAACAGATCATCTCTTCAATTTCAGAGCTACTTGTCATGTTCGATCTTTCACGCCTTTCATCATCAGAGTGATCACCTTGAGACCCTATCGGCTCCAAAAGCTCTTCGTCGTTGTCCGATATAAAGTCAATTCTATTAGGCGTTGAGCATTCCTTTTCTCTTACATTGTCAAAAAAAAGATTAGCTTCGGATGAAATGCCTAGACTTTCATTTTCTGATATATCGGGCGACGCAGTAATAGAGCTCGAAGACTCGGAAGATGTTTCGTATCTGACTCTGTACCGAGACTTCTTAATTCTTCGCGGCTGATAAGTTGGCCCAACATCTCGATGTCGCCTACGAAGTTTTTGAAGAGCTCGTTGCTCTGTGGTACTTGTCACGAGCCGTTCGCTTGTAGTGCTTAGGCTTCTAACTTTTCCAGAGCGCGTCCAACTTTGAATTGGATGTTCTTTACCGTGCATTTCAGAGAAGGGACATTCGCAATGCTCTCTATTTGGGCCAAAATAATCACCACTGTATAGCACAGTTATTTCATCACCAGGAAAAAGACCGTCTCTTGAAATCACTCGAATGCTCACTTTCGTTCGCTTTGAATTCCCAACATAAGTACAGTTTTCCCTGCAACTAGAATTGATGAAGGAAACGCCTCCTAGCATAATTTTCGATCCCGTATGATGACGAAAAACCGACACATCGTTAACACCCTCAACAATTTCGCATTCTTTAATCGGAGCCAAGAAACCAACAAGACCAGGTATAACATCTCCTTTCACAAATCTTTTCTTAGCAAAGACGCCAAAGCTTGTGAAACCGTTGTCCATTTTAAAATTTGAAGAAAGAGCTCGATACTCAACGTTTAACAAAGACAGAACATATTCCTTCTCAATTTCGTTTTTCAGATGACTGAATCCGGACTGGTTTTTAAGAGATAAGTCGGAGACAATTTTATGGGAAACTTTGCCGTCCGAATCAATGTACTTCGAAGTGAGTTCAGCATCTGCTAACGCTAAGTCATGCCAAAATATATGACGATTCATGTTTTGTACTAAAGTATGAAACAACGGAGTCAATTGGGTGTGGAAAAACTTAGAAAACAGTATATTCAAACAATTTCAAACACCGACCAGGCTATCTAAATTTGATGTCGATCCCCTAACGAGCGTGATTTGAACCAGTTTAAAGTTGTATAAACCGAAAAGAAAGACAAAAGAGGAATTGCTTTGGCTAAAGTTTTATTTCATTTCAATTGCCTTATCCCACATTGTGAAACAGTCGGAATGGGTTATAATGAGAACGGAAAAAGCGTGCAGCGAAAAACTAGCAGGCCACAGAGGTTGAATTTAAAAATAAAACATTTTAAGCATCACTGAATCAAATTATAGCTTGTCAAAAAATTGATTAGTTCAACACATTATTAAGACAACAGCAATAAGTTCTAAGAAAAGAGGATAATCAAACTCAGTGATCATGACTCAGTGTTCCAGTTAACAATTTTTGCAGCAAAAAATTTCGGTTTCTACAAAGCAATCATTGCAACTAAATTCTCCGCACTTCGGACATTCTACAAAGTCAGCATTTGTGGATTTGACATTTATGCGGCAGACCGCACATCGTAGTGGCAAGAAAGAGCCAAAACTTGAAGTCAAATTCCGTTTCTTGAAGCTTTGCCACCATTCAGTTCCTGCTTCCTGCCGTTCATGCCAAGTTGCAGGGAAGTTCACATCATAGTACTTCCCCTTTTGATAAACATATCCCAGTATTTGCTTTAGTACTCTTTTTCTTTGTGAGCACCAACTTTTGATATCAGTAGCCATGGCTGCCTCTTGGATTTTGTTGAACACGTTCCTCTGAGCAGGACTATTGGTCTTCAGCTTCCTTTTCAGGGTACTCAGTGGCACACCCGTAGACCGTGCAACACATCTTGCTCCATAATTCCCCTCTTGCACCAAAAACAACGCCATCTTCAAATCATACTCTGTGTAGCTATGAGCGGTTTTTCGTTCGTAGGATCTAGGCATTTTGCATCTTAAACAGTTACACAAACGGAGACAATAATTGTTTCAAAAATTGATGCGTTATCTATGTTATTTAGTAAGATGTTCCACAAAGATGTGTCGTAAAACTCAAAATCTAAAAAACGGTTCGATTCATTTGCAGGTTCTTCGGGGGACAACAAAACGAAAAGTCCAGGTTGGCATTGTCTAATTCAGAAAAAAATTGAGCTCAAAAAAGGAATACAAAGAAAATACAACATATTCCTTCGCAATTTCTTTTTTCACATGACTGAATGCCGACTGGTTTTTATGAGACAAGTCACAGAAAATTTTATGGAAACTTTGCCGTCCGAATAAATATACTTTGAAGTGAGCTCAGCATCTGCTAACGCTAAGTCATGCCAAAAAATATGACCATTCATGTTTCGCACTGAAGTATGAAACGAAAGGAGTCAACTGGGTGTGGGAAAACTTAGAAAATAGCATATTAAAACAATTAAACACAGCCCGGGCTATCTAAATTTGATCTCAATCACCTAACTGGCCCAATTTCAACGAGGTTAAAGTTTGATCAACCAAAAAGAAAGAAAGCAGAAACTGGTTTGGTTAAGCTTTTACATCATTTCAAATGTTTTATCCCAACTTGCGGAGCAGTTGACATGAGTGATAATGAGAACGGAAAAAGATTGCGAAAAAACTGGAAGCCAACAGAAGGTGAATTTACGAACACCGAAAACTTTTTACCATCAATAAGAGTCATTTTAAAAGGCTAAAAAACTTGTATCAAAACAATATTAACACAACAGCATCAGTAAAAGTAAAATAAAATCAAGAACTTCTGGTTCAAAAAGTATTATCGCTGTATAGAATACTGTATGAGAGACGCTGTATAAACCAGGAAACGATCCATCGTAATTGCTCGAATTGTTTTCAAATCGAGGGCTTTCAAAACTCCTAGTTTAAGTCCAATTGTTCACCATTATTTCCGGAGTTGTTAACCGTAGCTGACAGTTTCTTCAAGTCTCTACCTTTTTGATTGATTGCCCTTCTGGCTTCCTCCCATTTATTGCCGAACCTGCTCTCAATATAGCTTTTGATAATGTTGACTTTTTCGCTGTCCAGCGGAGTACGGCTTGAAGTCTTCTGTGGGCTTATTATTCCCTCTCGCAGTTCGTCTTCCGTAAACAATTCACTTGCCAAACGGACTCCATATGCCCCAGGAGTTGCACCAGTTTTCAACTTCAAACCACTGTCACTCTTGCCAATTGACTGATCGTCTTTCGCTGGGGTTGAGATGTCGGCTCCTTGGTTTGACGTTATCGCTACTTTATGATACGAGGCTCTCTCGTTGCACCTACTTAGGGCTTCCTGCAAACGCCTGCTCTCTATTCTAGTCTTCTTAACTGAATTTTTGAGCTCTTCTGACGCAGATTCTAAATCGCTTAGAACTTTCTCAAGCTTGGTGTTCATTTCCAACTTCTAGAAATAAAGCAAAAATGAAAATTTCTTCAAAACTAAGTAAAATTGTGTTGTCCCTAAGGATTCATGCAATTATTAAAACCCAAACTTATGTGCTGTTAATATTTGAAAACACTTCAAACTTTTTAGGATCAGGAAAAAACTTAGAAAACAGCTTTTTCAAACAATTTTGAACCAAGCCGGCTATCCAATTTAACAGCAGTTACATATCTATCACGCTTTGAACGAGGATAAAGTTGATTCAAACAAAAAAGACTAAAAGAGGTTGATTTGGTTAAAAGTTTGTTTCATTTGAAGTGATCTATCCCAATTCTCGAAACAGTCGACATGGGTGAAAATGAGAACGGAAAAATCTTGCTGCAAAAGTATAGAAGCCCAGAGAAGGTAAATTAATGAATACCAAAAAAAATCAATGAGAATCACTTCACAAGGCTGTAAAACATCAAATGCATAAATACGCCTCTCAATCAACAGTAATTACATTGAAAGCACCACTATGAAAGGTAATCGTAGCAGCTAAGAGAATCACTTTTTTACTGTATTGAAGGCATAATATCAGTTTACATAAACTTATTGCGAAAACAAAACAAGAAGCATTGGATGACTCTGACAGTCAAGAACAAATCGACTTTGTCACAATTAAATGATTGGAATGAGATCTGGATTAATATAACAGGCAGTTGTATCAACATGAAAGAATAGTTTGCAACAGCATGAAAACGATCACACGATGTATCTTACTTTCTCGCAGCCATAAAAGTATCACCCTTCAGTGACCACCCCAAAGCCATCATTTTCCTTCGACGCATCCAGATCCTCCTTTTCAAAATTCTCAGCACTAGCATCCATCAACCGTTTCTTGACTTTTTTCGAGTCCCGTGCACAGTCATTTATCGACTTTCGCGCAAGATACCATTGTCCAGGGAAACGCTCCTCGACCATCTTCTGAATTTTTTCCATGCGCTCAGGATCTAAAGCTGGTTTTGTTGCCTTCTCTGGTTGCGCAATTCCTCTAATTCGCTCATCTAAGGTGAATAATCTTTTAAAAAGATTAATACCAAATTTACCGGGCGTGCTCCCGGGCAGCTTATTGAGCACTTCGCCTCCATCAATAAATTGCTCGCACGCACTGGCTTTCGGTGTTGGCTGCGCCGTAACTTCAGGAGCGTTAGAGTCTAGAAGCTTTCGAATATTTCGAGAATCTCGTCTTTGGATGTTCAATGCTTCGGTGACGAGCTTGAGCGTTTCACAAACGCTTTCTAGAGTCTCTACAAGGCGTTTATTTTGAACTTCATTAACAGCAACTTCCACATTCTCGCTTACTTCTGGTTCATCGTTTACATCGTTGATCATTGCTGTTTCAGCCTCTTGATTTGGTTGATGTGTTTCCTCGTTATCAGACAAGATAATAGACTCATTATCGCTCTCTACCCGGATTGACTTCGATCCTGACTGCACCGGTTCTGTCGCTTTTCGTTTTCCGGAAAAGAACGACACGATGTCGCCATCTTTCTTTTGCGGGGGTTGACTTTTGCAATTTTGAGACTTGGAATTGTCTGGCAGTTCTTCATGAAGATCAGAGAACGTTAAATCAACCATTTCTGTAGAAGACACATTGTCAATCCTGTTTTCTACTTGCGTGAGTACTTGCCTCTCAGAATCCTCAGAATCCGTCACACCAATGAACTTAGCGTGAAAAGTACCCTCGTCATAGCGCAACGGTAGTTTTTTGTTCGAGCCCGGCGCATTCGCGAACTTCAATCGTTCCGAGTAGTTTAAGTCCTTCGGCCAAAACTTGCTATCTAACTCGATCGAATGGTGATCACCAGTTGATGGGAAGAAGAAGTGAAATCTCTTGCCCGCATTTAATTTTAGCAGTCGTTCCTCATTTTTCCTGTTAGATTTTGTTGACAGTTCTTCAGGAATTTTGGAGACAACTTGGGAGAATAGCTTAGGCATTTTTGCAACTGAAACGGAAAATTTTGACTTTTAAATTGATCGTTCAACTTTCATGGCTTGATTAGTTCATTCCTGCTTTTTATTTCTTGGAAGCTGTCTTCAAATTCGTTCATCTGAAAAAACTTCTAGAGAAAAAGCGCTCAGACGAACAACTGAAAACAAAAAAGACAGACAGCACTAATATAATTGTTAAACTTCGTTTGAGAGCAAATATTCAGCCACTCAATTGCCCGCTCAATTAGGCTCTCAATCGGCTGTTCATTGAGCCACAAAATTGGCTCTTCAATCAGTCACTAAATCGACTGTTCATTGAGCCACACAATCGGCTCTTCAATCAGCCTCTTAGACGGCTGTTCATTGAGCCACACAATCGGCTCTTCAATCAGTCACTAAATGGACTGTTCATTGAGCCACAATCGGCTCTTCAATCAGTCACTCACTCGACTGTTCATTGAGCCACACAATCGGCTCTTCAAGCAGTCACTCAATCGACTGTTCATTGAGCCACAATTGGCTCTTCAATCAGCCTCTTAATCGGCTGCTCATTGAGCCACACAATCGGCTCATCAATCAGTCACTTAATCGACTGTTCATTGAGCCACACAATCGGCCCTTCAATCAGTCACTCAATCGACTGTTCGTTGAGCCAGACAATCGGCTCTTCAATCAGTCACTCAATCGACTTTTCATTGAGCCACACAATCGGCTCTTCAATCAGTCACTCAATCGACTGTTCATTGAGCCACACAATCGGCTCTTCAATCAGTCACTAAATGGACTGTTCACTGAGCCACAATCGGCTCTTCAATCAGTCACTAAATCGACTGTTCGTTGAGCCAGACAATCGGCTCTTCAATCAGTCACTCAATCGACTGTTCATTGAGCCACACAATCGGCTCTTCAATCAGTCACTAAGTGGACTGTTCACTGAGCCACAATCGGCTCTTCAATCAGTCATTAAATCGACTGTTCATTGAGCCACACAATCGGCTCTTCAATCAGTCACTAAATGGACTGTTCATTGAGCCACAATCGGCTCCCCAATCAGCCTCTTAATCGGCTGCTCATTGAGCCACACAATCGGCTCTTCAATCAGTCCTACTCCTACTTAGGCCCTCAATTTATTTGAATTAGTCCTTCACTATATTGAAAAACACTTTTTGTTAAACTGTATAAAGATCGTATTTTAGTCCGAAATCTGACAACGTGTTAAGTACTTCTATCTCAGACCACCTAGAACGATAATTTCTTCGGCTTTATAATCTATTTGGACTTTCCCACTCCTACTTAGGCCCTCAACTGATTTGAAGAAGTCCTTCACTATATAGAAAAACACTTTTTGTTAAACTGTATAAAGATCGTATTTGAGTGCGAAATCTGACAACGTGTTAAGTACTTCTATCTCAGACAACCTAAAACGATAATTCCGTCGGCTTTAAAACCTATTTGGACTTTCCCACTCCTACTTGAGCCCTCAATTGCTTTGAATAAGTCCTTCACTATATTGAAAAACACTTTTTGTTGAACTGTATAAAGATCGTATTTGAGTGCGAAATCTGACAACGTGTTAAGTACTTCTATCTCAGACAACCTAGAACGATAATCCCTTGGGCTTTAGAACCTATTTGGACTTTCCCACTCCTACTTAGGCCCTCAATTGATTTGAATAAGTCCTTCACTATATTGAAAAACACTTTTTGTTAAACTGTATAAAGATCGTATTTGAGTGCGAAATCTGACAACGTGTTAAGTACTTCTATCTCAGACAACCTAGAACGATAACTCCTTCGGCTTTAAAACCTATTTGGACTTTCTCACTCCTACTTAGGCCCTCAATTGATTTGAATAAGTCCTTCACTATATTGAAAAACACTTTTTGTTAAACTGTATAAAGATCGTATTTGAGTGCGAAATCTGACAACGTGTTAAGTACTTCTATCTCAGACAACCTAGAACGATAATTCCTTCGGCTTTAAAACCTATTTGGACTTTCCCACTCCTACTTAGGCCCTCAAATGATTTGAATAAGTCCTTCACTATATTGAAAAACACTTTTTGTTAAACTGTATAAAGATCGTATTTGAGTGCGAAATCTGACAACGTGTTAAGTACTTCTATCTCAGACAACCTAGAACGATAACTCCTTCGGCTTTAAAACCTATTTGGACTTTCCCACTCCTACTTAGGCCCTCAATTGATTTGAATAAGTCCTTCACTATATTGAAAAACACTTTTGTTAAACTGTATAAAGATCGTATTTGAGTGCGAAATCTGACAACGTGTTAAGTACTTCTATCTCAGACAACCTAGAACGATAATTCCTTCGGCTTTAAAACCTATTTGGACTTTCCCACTCCTACTTAGGCCCTCAAATGATTTGAAGAAGTCCTTCACTATATAGAAAAACACTTTTTGTTAAACTGTATAAAGATCGTATTTGAGTGCGAAATCTGACAACGTGTTAAGTACTTCTATCTCAGACAACCTAAAACGATATTTCCTTCGGCTTTAAAACCTATTTGGACTTTCCCACTCCTACTTAGGCCCTCAATTGATTTAAATAAGTCCTTCAGTATATTGAAAAACATTTTTTGTTAAACTGTATAAAGATCGTATTTGAGTGCGAAATCTGACAACGTGTTAAGTACTTCTATCTCAGAAAACCTAGAACGATAATTCCTTCGGCTTTAAAACCTATTTGGACTTTCCCACTCCTACTTAGGCCCTCAATTGATTTGAATAGGTCCTTCACTATATTGAAAAACACTTTTTGTTAAACTGTATAAAGATCGTATTTGAGTGCGAAATCTGACAACGTGTTAAGTACTTCTATCTCAGACAACCTAGAACGATAATTCCTTCGGCTTTAAAACCTATTTGGACTTTCCCACTCCTACTTAGGCCCTCAATTGATTTGAATAAGTCCTTCACTATATTGAAAAACACTTTTTGTTAAACTGTATAAAGATCGTATTTTGAGTCCGAAATCTGACAACGTGTTAATTACTTCTATCTCAGACAACCTAGAACGATAATTCCTTCGGCTTTAGAACCTATTTGGACTTTCCCACTCCTACTAAGGCCCTCAATTGATTTGAAGAAGTCCTTCACTATATTGAAAAACACTTTTTCTTAAACTGTATAAAGATCGTATTTTGAGTCCGAAATCTGACAACGTGTTAAGTACTTCTATCTCAGACAACCTAAAACGATAATTTCTTCGGCTTTAAAACCTATTTGGACTTTCTCACTCCTACTTAGGCCCTCAATTGATTTGAATAAGTCCTTCACTATATTGGAAAACACTTTTTGTTAAACTGTATAAAGATCGTATTTGAGTGCGAAATCTGACAACGTGTTAAGTACTTCTATCTCAGTCAACCTAGAACGATAATTCCTTCGGCTTTAGAACCTATTTGGACTTTCCCACTCCTACTAAGGCCCTCAATTGATTTGAAGAAGTCCTTCACTATATTGAAAAACACTTTTTGTTAAACTGTATAAAGATCGAATTTGAGTTCGAAATCTGACAACGTGTTAAGTACTTCTATCTCAGACAACCTAGAACGATAATCCCTTGGGCTTTAGAACCTATTTGGACTTTCCCACTCCTACTTAGGCCCTCAATTGATTTGAACAAGTCCTTCACTATATTGGAAAACACTTTTTGTTAAACTGTATAAAGATCGTATTTGAGTGCGAAATCTGACAACGTGTTAAGTACTTCTATCTCAGAAAACCTAGAACGATAATTCCTTCGGCTTTAAAACCTATTTGGACTTTCCCACTCCTACTTAGGCCCTCAATTGATTTGAATAGGTCCTTCACTATATTGAAAAACACTTTTTGTTAAACTGTATAAAGATCGTATTTGAGTGCGAAATCTGACAACGTGTTAAGTACTTCTATCTCATACAACCTAGAACGATAATCCCTTGGGCTTTAGAACCTATTTGGACTTTCCCACTCCTACTTACGCCCTCAATTGATTTGAATAAGTCCTTCACTATATTGAAAAACACTTTTTGTTAAACTGTATAAAGATCGTATTTTGAGTCCGAAATCTGACAACGTGTTAATTACTTCTATCTCAGACAACCTAGAACGATAATTCCTTCGGCTTTAAAACCTATTTGGACTTTCCCACTCCTACTTAGGGCCTCAATTGATTTGAATAGGTCCTTCACTATATTGAAAAACACTTTTTGTTAAACTGTATAAAGATCGTATTTGAGTGCGAAATCTGACAACGTGTTAAGTACTTCTATCTCATACAACCTAGAACGATAATCCCTTGGGCTTTAGAACCTATTTGGACTTTCCCACTCCTACTTAGGCCCTCAATTGATTTGAATAAGTCCTTCACTATATTGAAAAACACTTTTTGTTAAACTGTATAAAGATCGTATTTTGAGTCCGAAATCTGACAACGTGTTAATTACTTCTATCTCAGACAACCTAGAACGATAATTCCTTCGGCTTTAGAACCTATTTGGACTTTCCCACTCCTACTAAGGCCCTCAATTGATTTGAAGAAGTCCTTCACTATATTGAAAAACACTTTTTCTTAAACTGTATAAAGATCGTATTTTGAGTCCGAAATCTGACAACGTGTTAAGTACTTCTATCTCAGACAACATAAAACGATAATTTCTTCGGCTTTAAAACCTATTTGGACTTTCTCACTCCTACTTAGGCCCTCAATTGATTTGAATAAGTCCTTCACTATATTGGAAAACACTTTTTGTTAAACTGTATAAAGATCGTATTTGAGTGCGAAATCTGACAACGTGTTAAGTACTTCTATCTCAGACAACCTAGAACGATAATTCCTTCGGCTTTAGAACCTATTTGGACTTTCCCACTCCTACTAAGGCCCTCAATTGATTTGAAGAAGTCCTTCACTATATTGAAAAACACTTTTTGTTAAACTGTATAAAGATCGAATTTGAGTTCGAAATCTGACAACGTGTTAAGTACTTCTATCTCAGACAACCTAGAACGATAATCCCTTGGGCTTTAGAACCTATTTGTACTTTCCCACTCCTACTTAGGCCCTCAATTGATTTGAACAAGTCCTTCACTATATTGGAAAACACTTTTTGTTAAACTGTATAAAGATCGAATTTGAGTTCGAAATCTGACAACGTGTTAAGTACTTCTATCTCAGACAACCTAAAACGATAATTCCTTCGGCTTTAAAACCTATTTGGACTTTCCCACTCCTACTTAGGCCCTCAATTGATTTGAATAAGTCCTTCACTATATTAAAAAACACTTTTTGTTAAACTGTATAAAGATCGTATTTTGAGTGCGAAATCTGACAACATGTTAAGTATTTCTATCTCAGACCACTTAGAACGATAATTCTTTCTGCTTTAGAACCTATTTGGACTTTCCCACTCCTACTAAGGCCCTCAATTGATTTGAAGAAGTCCTTCACTATATTGAAAAACACTTTTTGTTAAACTGTATAAAGATCGTATTTTAAGTCCGAAATCTGACAACGTGTTAAGTACTTCTATCTCAGACAACCTAAAACGATAATTCCTTCGGCTTTAAAACCTATTTGGACTTTCCCACTCCTACTTAGGCCCTCAATTGATTTGAATAAGTCCTTCACTATATTGGAAAACACTTTTTGTTAAACTGTATAAAGATCGTATTTGAGTGCGAAATCTGACAACGTGTTAAGTACTTCTATCTCAGACAACCTAAAACGATAATCCCTTGTGCTTTAGAACCTATTTGGACTTTCCCACTCCTACTTAGGCCCTCAATTGATTTGAACAAGTCCTTCACTATATTGAAAAACACTTTTTGTTAAACTGTATAAAGATCGTATTTTGAGTGCGAAATCTGACAACGTGTTAAGTACTTCTATCTCAGACAACCTAGAACGATAATCCCTTGGGCTTTAGAACCTATTTGGACTTTCCCACTCCTACTTAGGCCCTCAATTGATTTGAATAAGTCCTTCACTATATTGAAAAACACTTTGTTAAACTGTATAAAGATCGTATTTGAGGGCGAAATCTGACAACGTGTTAAGTACTTCTATCTCAGACAACCTAGAACGATAATTCCTTCGGCTTTAGAACCTATCTGGACTTTCCCACTCCTACTAAGGCCCTCAATTGATTTGAAGAAGTCCTTCACTATATTGAAAAACACTTTTTGTTAAACTGTATAAAGATCGTATTTGAGTGCGAAATCTGACAACGTGTTAAGTACTTCTATCTCAGACAACCTAGAACGATAATCCCTTGGGCTTTAGAACCTATTTGGACTTTCCCACTCCTACTTAGGCCCTCAATTGATTTGAACAAGTCCTTCACTATATTGGAAAACACTTTTTGTTAAACTGTATAAAGATCGTATTTGAGTGCGAAATCTGACAACGTGTTAAGTACTTCTATCTCAGACAACCTAGAACGATAATTCCTTGGGCTTTCGAACCTATTTGGACTTTCCCACTCCTACTTAGGCCCTCAATTGATTTGAATAAGTCCTTCACTATATTGAAAAACACTTTGTTAAACTGTATAAAGATCGTATTTGAGGGCGAAATCTGACAACGTGTTAAGTACTTCTATCTCAGACAACCTAGAACGATAATTCCTTCGGCTTTAGAACCTATCTGGACTTTCCCACTCCTACTAAGGCCCTCAATTGATTTGAAGAAGTCCTTCACTATATTGAAAAACACTTTTTGTTAAACTGTATAAAGATCGTATTTGAGTGCGAAATCTGACAACGTGTTAAGTACTTCTATCTCAGACAACCTAGAACGATAATCCCTTGGGCTTTAGAACCTATTTGGACTTTCCCACTCCTACTTAGGCCCTCAATTGATTTGAACAAGTCCTTCACTATATTGGAAAACACTTTTTGTTAAACTGTATAAAGATCGTATTTGAGTGCGAAATCTGACAACGTGTTAAGTACTTCTATCTCAGACAACCTAGAACGATAATTCCTTCGGCTTTAGAACCTATTTGGACTTTTCCACTCCTACTAAGGCCCTCAATTGATTTGAAGAAGTCCTTCACTATATTGAAAAACACTTTTTGTTAAACTGTATAAAGATCGTATTTTGAGTCCGAAATCTGACAACGTGTTAAGTACTTCTATCTCAGACAACCTAAAACGATAATTCCTTCGGCTTTAAAACGTATTTGGACTTTCCCACTCCTACTTAGGCCCTCAATTGATTTGAATAAGTCCTTCACTATATTGGAAAACACTTTTTGTTAAACTGTATAAAGATCGTATTTGAGTGCGAAATCTGACAACGTGTTAAGTACTTCTATCTCAGACAACCTAGAACGATAATCCCTTGGGCTTTAGAACCTATTTGGACTTTCCCACTCCTACTTAGGCCCTCAATTGATTTGAATAAGTCCTTCACTATATTGGAAAACACTTTTTGTTAAACTGTATAAAGATCGTATTTGAGTGCGAAATCTGACGTGTTAAGCACTTCTATCTCAGACAACCTAGAACGATAATCCCTTGAGCTTTAGAACCTATTTGGACTTTCCCACTCCT
Organism: Convolutriloba macropyga; assembly: GCF_964194025.1. Classification (NCBI taxonomy): domain Eukaryota; kingdom Metazoa; phylum Xenacoelomorpha; order Acoela; family Convolutidae; genus Convolutriloba; species Convolutriloba macropyga. The sequence continues at coordinate 66,035,406 of NC_134475.1, forward strand.
ACTTAGGCCCTCAAATGATTTGAATAAGTCCTTCACTATATTAAAAAACACTTTTTGTTAAACTGTATAAAGATCGTATTTGAGGGCGAAATCTGACAAGGTGTTAAGTACTTCTATCTCAGACAACCTAGAACGATAATTCCTTCGGCTTTAGAACCTATTTGGACTTTCCCACTCCTACTAAGGCCCTCAATTGATTTGAAGAAGTCCTTCACTATATTGAAAAACACTTTTTGTTAAACTGTATAAAGATCGTATTTTGAGTCCGAAATCTGACAACGTGTTAAGTACTTCTATCTCAGACAACCTAAAACGATAATTCCTTCGGCTTTACAACCTATATGGACTTTCCCACTCCTACTTAGGCCCTCAATTGATTTGAATAAGTCCTTCACTATATTGGAAAACACTTTTTGTTAAACTGTATAAAGATCGTATTTGAGTGCGAAATCTGACAACGTGTTAAGTACTTCTATCTCAGACAACCTAGAACGATAATCCCTTGGGCTTTAGAACCTATTTGGACTTTCCCACTCCTACTTAGGCCCTCAATTGATTTGAATAAGTCCTTCACTATATTAAAAAACACTTTTTGTTAAACTGTATAAAGATCGTATTTGAGGGCGAAATCTGACAACGTGTTAAGTACTTCTATCTCAGACAACCTAGAACGATAATTCCTTCGGCTTTAGAACCTATTTGGACTTTCCCACTCCTACTAAGGCCCTCAATTGATTTGAAGAAGTCCTTCACTATATTGAAAAACACTTTTTGTTAAACTGTATAAAGATCGTATTTTGAGTCCGAAATCTGACAACGTGTTATGTACTTCTATCTCAGACAACCTAAAACGATAATTCCTTCGGCTTTAAAACTTATTTGGACTTTCCCACTCCTACTTAGGCCCTCAATTGATTTGAATAAGTCCTTCACTATAATGGAAAACACTTTTTGTTAAACTGTATAAAGATCGTATTTGAGTGCGAAATCTGACAACGTGTTAATTACTTCTATCTCAGACAACCTAGAACGATAATCCCTTGGGCTTTAGAACCTATTTGGACTTTCCCACTCCTACTTAGGCCCTCAATTGCTTTGAACAAGTCCTTCACTATATTGGAAAACACTTTTTGTTAAACTGTATAAAGCTCGTATTTGAGTGCGAAATCTGACAACGTGTTAAGTACTTCTATCTCAGACAACCTAGAACGATAATTCTTTCGGCTTTAGAACCTATTTTGACTTTCCCACTCCTACTTAGGCCCTCAATTGATTTGAATAAGTCCTTCACTATATTGGAAAACACTTTTTGTTAAACTGTATAAAGATCGTATTTGAGTGCGAAATCTGACAACGTGTTAAGTACTTCTATCTCAGACAACCTAGAACGATAATCCCTTGGGCTTTAGAACCTATTTGGACTTTCCCACTCCTACTTAGGCCCTCAATTGATTTGAACAAGTCCTTCACTATATTGAAAAACACTTTTTGTTAAACTGTATAAAGATCGTATTTTGAGTCCGAAATCTGACAACGTGTTAAGTACTTCTATCTCAGACAACCTAGAACGATAATCCCTTGGGCTTTAGAACCTATTTGGACTTTCCCACTCCTACTTAGGCCCTCAATTGATTTGAATAAGTCCTTCACTATATTGAAAAACACTTTTTGTTAAACTGTATAAAGATCGTATTTGAGGGCGAAATCTGACAACGTGTTAAGTACTTCTATCTCAGACAACCTAAAACAATAATTCCTTCGGCTTTAAAACCTATTTGGACTTTCCCACTCCTACTTAGGCCCTCAATTGATTTGAATAAGTCCTTCACTATAATGGAAAACACTTTTTGTTAAACTGTATAAAGATCGTATTTGAGTGCGAAATCTGACAACGTGTTAAGTACTTCTATCTCAGACAACCTAGAACGACAATCCCTTGAGCTTTAGAACCTATTTGGACTTTCCCACTCCTACTTAGGCCCTCAATTGATTTGAACAAGTCCTTCACTATATTGGAAAACACTTTTTTGTTAAACTGTATAAAGATCGTATTTGAGTGCGAAATCTGACAACGTGTTAAGTACTTCTATCTCAGACAACCTAGAACGATAATTCTCTCGGCTTTAGAACCTATTTGGACTTTCCCACTCCTACTAAGGCCCTCAATTGATTTGAAGAAGTCCTTCACTATATTGAAAAACACTTTTTGTTAAACTGTATAAAGATCGTATTTTGAGTCCGAAATCTGACAACGTGTTAAGTACTTCTATCTCAGACAACCTAAAACGATAATTCCTTCGGCTTTAAAACCTATTTGGACTTTCCCACTCCTACTTAGGCCCTCAATTGATTTGAATAAGTCCTTCACTATATTGGAAAACACTTTTTGTTAAACTGTATAAAGATCGTATTTGAGTGCGAAATCTGACAACGTGTTAAGTACTTCTATCTCAGACAACCTAGAACGATAATCCCTTGGCTTTAGAACCTATTTGGACTTTCCCACTCCTACTTAGGCCCTCAATTGATTTGAACAAGTCCTTCACTATATTGAAAAACACTTTTTGTTAAACTGTATAAAGATCGTATTTTGAGTCCGAAATCTGACAACGTGTTAAGTACTTCTATCTCAGACAACCTAGAACGATAATCCCTTGGGCTTTAGAACCTATTTGGACTTTCCCACTCCTACTTAGGCCCTCAATTGATTTGAATAAGTCGTTCACTATATTGAAAAACACTTTTTGTTAAACTGTATAAAGATCGTATTTGAGGGCGAAATCTGACAACGTGTTAAGTACTTCTATCTCAGACAACCTAAAACGATAATTCCTTCGGCTTTAAAACCTATTTGGACTTTCCCACTCCTACTTAGGCCCTCAATTGATTTGAATAAGTCCTTCACTATAATGGAAAACACTTTTTGTTAAACTGTATAAAGATCGTATTTGAGTGCGAAATCTGACAACGTGTTAAGTACTTCTATCTCAGACAACCTAGAACGATAATCCCTTGGGCTTTAGAACCTATTTGGACTTTACCACTCCTACTTAGGCCCTCAATTGATTTGAACAAGTCCTTCACTATATTGGAAAACACTTTTTGTTAAACTGTATAAAGATCGTATTTGAGTGCGAAATCTGACAACGTGTTAAGTACTTCTATCTCAGACAACCTAGAACGATAATTCCTTCGGCTTTAAAACCTATTTGGACTTTCCCACTCCTACTTAGGCCCTCAATTGATTTGAACAAGTCCTTCACTATATTGAAAAACACTTTTTGTTAAACTGTATAAAGATCGTATTTTGAGTCCGAAATCTGACAACGTGTTAAGTACTTCTATCTCAGACAACCTAGAACGATAATCCCTTGGGCTTTAGAACCTATTTGGACTTTCCCACTCCTACTTAGGCCCTCAATTGATTTGAATAAGTCCTTCACTATATTGAAAAACACTTTTTGTTAAACTGTATAAAGATCGTATTTTGAGTCCGAAATCTGACAACGTGTTAAGTACTTCTATCTCAGACAACCTAAAACGATAATTCCTTCGGCTTTAAAACCTATTTGGACTTTCCCACTCCTACTTAGGCCCTCAATTGATTTGAATAAGTCCTTCACTATATTGGAAAACACTTTTTGTTAAACTGTATAAAGATCGTATTTGAGTGCGAAATCTGACAACGTGTTAAGTACTTCTATCTCAGACAACCTAGAACGATAATCCCTTGGGCTTTAGAACCTATTTGGACTTTCCCACTCCTACTTAGGCCCTCAATTGATTTGAATAAGTCGTTCACTATATTGAAAAACACTTTTTGTTAAACTGTATAAAGATCGTATTTGAGGGCGAAATCTGACAACGTGTTAAGTACTTCTATCTCAGACAACCTAAAACGATAATTCCTTCGGCTTTAAAACCTATTTGGACTTTCCCACTCCTACTTAGGCCCTCAATTGATTTGAATAAGTCCTTCACTATAATGGAAAACACTTTTTGTTAAACTGTATAAAGATCGTATTTGAGTGCGAAATCTGACAACGTGTTAAGTACTTCTATCTCAGACAACCTAGAACGATAATCCCTTGGGCTTTAGAACCTATTTGGACTTTACCACTCCTACTTAGGCCCTCAATTGATTTGAACAAGTCCTTCACTATATTGGAAAACACTTTTTGTTAAACTGTATAAAGATCGTATTTGAGTGCGAAATCTGACAACGTGTTAAGTACTTCTATCTCAGACAACCTAGAACGATAATTCCTTCGGCTTTAAAACCTATTTGGACTTTCCCACTCCTACTTAGGCCCTCAATTGATTTGAACAAGTCCTTCACTATATTGAAAAACACTTTTTGTTAAACTGTATAAAGATCGTATTTTGAGTCCGAAATCTGACAACGTGTTAAGTACTTCTATCTCAGACAACCTAGAACGATAATCCCTTGGGCTTTAGAACCTATTTGGACTTTCCCACTCCTACTTAGGCCCTCAATTGATTTGAATAAGTCCTTCACTATATTGAAAAACACTTTTTGTTAAACTGTATAAAGATCGTATTTGAGGGCGAAATCTGACAACGTGTTAAGTACTTCTATCTCAGACAACCTAGAACGATAATCCCTTGGGCTTTAGAACCTATTTGGACTTTCCCACTCCTACTTAGGCCCTCAATTGATTTGAACAAGTCCTTCACTATATTGAAAAACACTTTTTGTTAAACTGTATAAAGATCGTATTTTGAGTCCGAAATCTGACAACGTGTTAAGTACTTCTATCTCAGACAACCTAGAACGATAATCCCTTGGGCTTTAGAACCTATTTGGACTTTCCCACTCCTACTTAGGCCCTCAATTGATTTGAATAAGTCCTTCACTATATTGGAAAACACTTTTTGTTAAACTGTATAAAGATCGTATTTGAGTGCGAAATCTGACAACGTGTTAAGTACTTCTATCTCAGACAACCTAGAACGATAATCCCTTGGGCTTTAGAACCTATTTGGACTTTCCCACTCCTAATTAGGCCCTCAATTGATTTGAACAAGTCCTTCACTATATTGAAAAACACTTTTTGTTAAACTGTATAAAGATAGTATTTTGAGTGCGAAATCTGACAACGTGTTGAGTTCTTCTATCTCAGACAACCTAAAACGATAATTCCTTCGGCTTTAAAACCTATTTGGACTTTCCCACTCCTACTTAGGCCCTCAATTGATTTGAATAAGTCCTTCACTATATTGGAAAACACTTTTTGTTAAACTGTATAAAGATCGTATTTGAGTGCGAAATCTGACAACGTGTTAAGTACTTCTATCTCAGACAACCTAGAACGATAATCCCTTGGGCTTTAGAACCTATTTGGACTTTCCCACTCCTACTTAGGCCCTCAATTGATTTGAACAAGTCCTTCACTATATTGAAAAACACTTTTTGTTAAACTGTATAAAGATCGTATTTTGAGTCCGAAATCTGACAACGTGTTAAGTACTTCTATCTCAGACAACCTAGAACGATAATCCCTTGGGCTTTAGAACCTATTTGGACTTTCCCACTCCTACTTAGGCCCTCAATTGATTTGAATAAGTCCTTCACTATATTGAAAAACACTTTTTGTTAAACTGTATAAAGATCGTATTTGAGGGCGAAATCTGACAACGTGTTAAGTACTTCTATCTCAGACAACCTAGAACGATAATCCCTTGGGCTTTAGAACCTATTTGGACTTTCCCACTCCTACTTAGGCCCTCAATTGATTTGAACAAGTCCTTCACTATATTGAAAAACACTTTTTGTTAAACTGTATAAAGATCGTATTTTGAGTCCGAAATCTGACAACGTGTTAAGTACTTCTATCTCAGACAACCTAGAACGATAATCCCTTGGGCTTTAGAACCTATTTGGACTTTCCCACTCCTACTTAGGCCCTCAATTGATTTGAATAAGTCCTTCACTATATTGGAAAACACTTTTTGTTAAACTGTATAAAGATCGTATTTGAGTGCGAAATCTGACAACGTGTTAAGTACTTCTATCTCAGACAACCTAGAACGATAATCCCTTGGGCTTTAGAACCTATTTGGACTTTCCCACTCCTAATTAGGCCCTCAATTGATTTGAACAAGTACTTCACTATATTGAAAAACACTTTTTGTTAAACTGTATAAAGATCGTATTTTGAGTCCGAAATCTGACAACGTGTTAAGTACTTCTATCTCAGACAACCTAGAACGATAATCCCTTGGGCTTTAGAACCTATTTGGATTTTCCCACTCCTACTTAGGCCCTCAATTGATTTGAATAAGTCCTTCACTATATTGAAAAACACTTTTTGTTAAACTGTATAAAGATCGTATTTGAGGGCGAAATCTGACAACGTGTTGAGTACTTCTATCTCAGACAACCTAAAACGATAATTCCTTCGGCTTTAAAACCTATTTGGACTTTCCCACTCCTACTTAGGCCCTCAATTGATTTGAATAAGTCCTTCACTATAATGGAAAACACTTTTTGTTAAACTGTATAAAGATCGTATTTGAGGGCGAAATCTGACAACGTGTTAAGTACTTCTATCTCAGACAACCTAGAACGATAATCCCTTGGGCTTTAGAACCTATTTGGACTTTCCCACTCCTACTTAGGCCCTCAATTGATTTGAACAAGTCCTTCACTATATTGGAAAACACTTTTTGTTAAACTGTATAAAGATCGTATTTGAGTGCGAAATCTGACAACGTGTTAAGTACTTCTATCTCAGACAACCTAGAACGATAATCCCTTGGGCTTTAGAACCTATTTGGACTTTCCCACTCCTACTTAGGCCCTCAATTGATTTGAATAAGTCCTTCACTATATTGAAAAACACTTTTTGTTAAACTGTATAAAGATCGTATTTGAGGGCGAAATCTGACAACGTGTTAAGTACTTCTATCTCAGACAACCTAGAACGATAATCCCTTGGGCTTTAGAACCTATTTGGACTTTCCCACTCCTACTAAGGCCTTCAATTGATTTGAATAAGTCCTTCACTATATTGAAAAACACTTTTTGTTAAACTGTAATCGGCTGCACATTGAGCCACACAATCGGCTCTTCAATCAGTCTTTCAATCGACTGTTCATTGAGCCACACAATCGGCTCTTCAATCAGTCACTCAATCGACTGATCATTGAGCTACAATCGGCTCTTCAATCAGTCATTCAATCGACTGTTCATTGAGCCACACAATCGGCTCTTCAATCAGTCACTAAATCGACTGTTCATTGAGCCACACAATCGGCTCTTCATTCGGCCTCTTAATCGGCCGTTCATTGAGCCACACAATCGGCTCTTCAATCAGTCACTAAATGGACTGTTCATTGAGCCACAATCGGCTCTTCAATCAGTCACTCACTCGACTGTTCATTGAGCCACACAATCGGCTCTTCAATCAGTCACTCAATCGACTGTTCATTGAGCCACAATTGGCTCTTCAATCAGCCTCTTAATCGGCTGCTCATTGAGCCACACAATCGGCTCTTCAATCAGTCACTTAATCGACTGTTGATTGAGCCACACAATCGGCCCTTCAATCAGTCACTCAATCGACTGTTCGTTGAGCCAGACAATCGGCTCTTCAATCAGTCACTCAATCGACTAATCAGTGAGCCACACAATCGGCTCTTCAATCAGCCTCTTAATCGGCTGTTCATTGAACCACAAAGTTGGTTCTACAATTAGCCACTCAATCGGCTGTTCATTGAGCCATGATTGGCTCTTCAAAAAAAAACAGCTCAAAAAGCAAAGCAAAAATTCTTAACCATATAACTATGCAAAGATTGGCGTCAAAAATTTGAAACAGAGGTTGCAAACGTTCAATTTGGAAATTCATGACAAAATATAAAAGCACAATAAGTTCATAGCACAAAAGTTAAAAACTCAAAAACTTAAAGCACCATGAATGGCCAAATCAAATAAAAGTTAGAGCAACTTTGCAACTTTCTTCATCAACAACTTGCTAATGTTCTTATAGCACTTTAAGTGAACTCCATCTTGGAAGTCTTGTCGCTTTATCGCATTCTCAAGCTGGATATGGCGCCGCTTGTATTTGTCAGCAAGCCTTGAATTTGTATAATGAATTCCCCGCTCGTTAGACAACCGAGGTATTATGTCACAAACGAAGCATTTGTGATTATTGTCCTCCACGAAAGTTACTAATTCTCGCATGCAATTCATCACGCCTTTGATATCAGATGGTGAGGGCACAAATGGGAACTTCGAACAAATATCATTCCCTCCTAGCATTATGATGATAATATCATAGCCAACCATTTCGTCCGAATAATTCCTCCAATTCTCCAACTTCTCACCACCTTTTCCAAGGATAACAATATGTGGAGGTAGAAGTAGCTTCTGAACATGGGAATCGCCAAACACGGCAATGGACTTGTTGTTTAGATTCATTTCCGACTTGAAAAAGAGCAAAAACATAAACTTTTGTGAAGACATTACACAAATCACAATTTACAGCAGTGACCATGTTAATAAATTACAGCATAAATTAACCCCTATAGCTTAGTACCCCTGATACCCGGGGCTGAGTGGTCCCACTTCGACCCGTGGTGGGTGGTCCCAGTTCACACTTGGTGGCGTCCCCTGATACCCGGGGATGGGTGGTCCCGTTTTTAACGACGGTACGGATTAAGCGCTACAAGCGATTCACAATGTAGATACACCAAAACTCTGGTTCTTTTTACTATTGGAGACGTCTACTAGTGCTAACTAATTAATCCTGATCGTATGAAGTCCAAAAAAATTAACTCAAAGAGATATTTTGAAAAAAAAGAACGTATATATTGAAAAACACTTTTTGTAAAACAGTATAAAGATAGTATTTTGAGAGCAAAATCTGACAACGTGTTAAGTACTTCTATCTCAGACCACCTAGAACGATAATTTCTTCGGCCTTAGAACCTATTTGGACTTTCTCACTCCCACTTATGCGCTCAATTGATTTGAATAAGTCCTTCACTATATTGAAAAACAATTTTTGTTAAACGGTATAAAGATAGTATTTTGAGTGCGAAATCTGACAACATGTTAAGTATTTCTATCTCAGACCACTTAGAACGATAATTCTTTCTGCTTTAGAACCTATTTGGACTTTCCCACTCCTACTTAGGCCCTCAATTGATTTGAATAAGTTCTCCACTATATTGAAAAATACTTTTTGTTAAACTGTATAAAGATCGTATTTTGAGTCCGAAATCTGACAACGTGTTAAGTACTTCTATCTCAGACAACCTAGAACGATAATCCCTTGGGCTTTAGAACCTGTTTGGACTTTCCCACTCCTACTTAGGCCCTCAATTGATTTGAACAAGTCCTTCACTATATTGAAAAACAATTTTTGTTAAACGGTATAAAGATAGTATTTTGAGTGCGAAATCTGACAACATGTTAAGTATTTCTATCTCAGACCACTTAGAACGATAATTCTTTCTGCTTTAGAACCTATTTGGACTTTCCCACTCCTACTTAGGCCCTCAATTGATTTGAATAAGTTCTCCACTATATTGAAAAATACTTTTTGTTAAACTGTATAAAGATCGTATTTTGAGTCCGAAATCTGACAACGTGTTAAGTACTTCTATCTCAGACAACCTAGAACGATAATCCCTTGGGCTTTAGAACCTGTTTGGACTTTCCCACTCCTACTTAGGCCCTCAATTGATTTGAACAAGTCCTTCACTATATTGAAAAACAATTTTTGTTAAACTGTATAAAGATCGTATTTTGAGTGCGAAATCAGACAACGTGTTAAGTACTTCTATCTCAGACAACCTATAACAATAACCCCTTGGGCTTCAGAACCTATTTGGACTTTCCCACTCCCACTTATGCGCTCAATTGATTTGAATAAGTCCTTCACTATATTGAAAAACAATTTTTGTTAAACGGTATAAAGATAGTATTTTGAGTGCGAAATCTGACAACATGTTAAGTATTTCTATCTCAGAACACTTAGAACGATAATTCTTTCTGCTTTAGAACCTATTTGGACTTTCCCACTCCTACTTAGGCCCTCAATTGATTTGAATAAGTTCTCCACTATATTGAAAAATACTTTTTGTTAAACTGTATAAAGATCGTATTTTGAGTCCGAAATCTGACAACGTGTTAAGTACTTCTATCTCAGACAACCTAGAACGATAATCCCTTGGGCTTTAGAACCTGTTTGGACTTTCCCACTCCTACTTAGGCCCTCAATTGATTTGAACAAGTCCTTCACTATATTGGAAAACACTTTTTGTTAAACTGTATAAAGATCGTATTTTGAGAGCGAAATCTGACAACGTGTTAAGTTCTTCTATCTCAGACCATCTAGAACGATAATTCTTTCTGCTTTAGAACCTATTTGGACTTTCCCACTCCTACTTAGGCGCTCAATTGATTTGAATAAGTCCTTCACTATATTGTAAAGCACTTTTGGTTAAACTGTATTAAGATAGTATTTTGAGCGCGAAATCTGACAACGTGTTAATTACGTTTTTTGTAGACCACCTAGATCGAAAATTAGCTCTGTACAACGCAGACACAACTCACTCTATGGGTGCACACCGGGCTCAAATAATTGCTTTGCCTCACCACAGGAGGCTGAAGATCACTCGGTGAGTGCTGACACACACGACCTACAAAATTGCCGGGCTTGGTCACAGGCGGTCTTGAGCAAAAAAAAAAACAGAGACACGCATTGCTCAAGCCGTCACTGTGTTGCCCAAGACAGAGCGCTGCACCGCAGCACTGCTACAAAAAAAACAAGGCACTCGATGAGTGCTCACAGGACTCAAACAATTGCAGCGCTTCATCACAGGAGGCTCAGAGCAAGCACAAAAAAGAAGCTCAGGCCATCACTGTGATCGCTGAAAAGCAAAGAGAGCACAACGTGCGAACTCACCATTTGAGGGTTGAAGATAGCTGTTGTTGCACGAAACAAACAAACAAATGCTCTAAAAAAGAGCATTATTCTTACATGAAAAGAAACATAAACACAGAGAAACACAGAAACACACCGAAACGCAACGAAAGACGCCCGCAAAACTCGCCCGCATCGCACGTACGTCCCCATCATGAGGTGCACCAAAGCCCAGAAGTGGGGGGGAGCCGACTAACCGGCGTCTCAACGGGACAGGGGGGGAGGTGCACCCCATGGGGCGAAACGCCCTCACCTTAGAATAATAGTATACATAAGTAATAAGAGGAGAGAAGATCAACCCCTCTACCAATATGGCTAAAAATTGGAGTACAGTTTACCCACAATACATGGGTACTACAGCGCTGATACTGGTACCCCAAAACATCAATTTTCCTATTTTCCCAAGGAAAATTCATGATTTTGGGCATATATTCATGGGGGTTGGGGGGGTTCACCTGCAGAGTGAAAATTGACCCCCTAGATCTCGGAAAACCCTATACAAAATATATATGGGGAGATTCCCCATTACAAATGGAGTTCAACGAGCCTATTCCTGCAGTCAAAGTCATTAATTTCAACATTTCACACGTAGAAACGTGAAACGTACCAGTCACTAAAAGGCCAAAATGACCGTATGTGTCGAGGCCAATTTCTCGAAAACGGCTGAAAGAAACAAAACGCCATTTACAGGGATTCAAGTACTGCTCAAGCTGAGTTCAAATCAAAAGTCAGATCAAAAATCGGTTCACTCTACGAGGAGATATTCCAATATCAAGGTACCGTACCAAATGACCAAAATGACCCATTTCGGGTCCTGTTTCTCTACTATAACCAATAACCACTCATTATAACAACCTGTAAAATATATATGGGGACAATCCCCATTACACGTGCTGTTCAAATCACTAATTTTTACACGTGCATTTATGAAATTCAGAGTTCAGAGTGACCGCAGAACTGGCAGTCATCCGCTTCTGGGGACAAAATGGGGTCAAGTTCCCTGGCCAAGTCCTCTAAAACGGCTGAACAAAAAAAAACGCCCTTAGTACAGTTTGTAGCACTGCTTAAGATACGCATCATATTAAAAAATGAGCACAATCGGTCCACTCTAGAAGAAGTTATATTAAAAAGTAGGTACGGTACCAAATGGCCAAAAAAGCGAGGTGACCTGCCTTCAGAGCTAAAATTGGACATTTAAACCTCAGAAAACGCTACGCAAAGTATACATATTCAGAATCTACGTTAGACGGGCTATTCAGAACACTAATTTTGTAACCTGAAGTAACAAAATTCAAAGGTTCAAAACGGGTACCAAGTACAGGTACCCTGCTTCACCGGGTCAAAATTGGGGCACCTGTCCTGGCCAATTTCTCAAAAACGGCTGAACGAAACGGAACGAGACCTATACCAAAACAAAGCTTAGCTCAAGTTGGGTCTAACAAAAAAAATCATCAAAATCGATACACTCTACAACGAGTTATTGCAAAGTTAAGGTACCGTACCAAATCACCAAAAAGCAAGGGTCCTCTGGCTGCAGAGCCAAAATTGACCATCTAAACCTGCAAAAACGCTACACAAAGTATACATATTCAGAATCTACGTTAGACGGGCTATTCAGAACACTAATTTTGTAACCTGAAGTAACAAAATTCAAAGCTTCAAAACTGGTGCCAGGTGGTGTCATTCGCTTCTGGGGCTAAAACGGAGGGCAAGTTTACTGGCCAATTTCTCTAAAACGGCGGAACGAAAACGAACGCCCTTAGAACAGCTTGTAGCACTGCTTAAGATACGCATCATATCAAAAAATGAGCACAATCGGTCCACTCTAGAAGAAGTTATAGCAAAAAGTAGGTACGGTACCAAATGACCAAAAAAGCGAGGTGACGTGACCCCAGAGCCAAATTTGACTATCAACATTCCGTAAAACGCCATGGAAAATATATATGGGGATACTCCCCATTAACTGAGGATTCTAAAACACTAACACTTATTCCGCAAATCAGCTGTTTTGTTGTACCTGAATTTGGGTCACCCAGAATAGCCCAAAAATTCGACTTTTTTCAAATTAAACATTATTAACTTTCTGATGCGACCGATTTGAGAAACCAACCAAATACTGCAAGCAAGAGGGGTTCAGTGTCGACAAAATGCGACCACTCCCGTTTAATTTGGTCCAGTACTTTAGCAGATATTAACAAAATACTGACTTGTACCCCATTTTTTGGGCTAAAACCGAAGCCCGAAATCTCCGGAACTGACGTAAAACAACGTGAAACAGAGTTGCCGGCGTATTTGTGGGTGTGATTCTGGTCCACTTCGACGTTCTGGGTCACGTAAAACCTTCATGAGGAGGTGGGAAAAAATTTCCCACCTCACCATGAAGGTTTTGATGTTTTGTGTGTTTTGACATAAAACAACATCCACAGAAATTTGATGAAATCGCGAAAAAAAAAATTGTTGAGTTAACCCCATTAATTGATACAAATAGCTTCAGGAACCTAAATACTGCTCAGAAAACATAAAAAGCACGCCCAAAAACTTGTTCAATCGCAAGAAAACACCACTAGACTCATTCATTTGGTCAAATGACCTATTTTGATTACCAAGTTTCAAGTTTCGCTGAAATAAACCATCAAAACTTGTAAAAAAATAGTACAATGTGTACTTGGGGATACTCCTCATCTACTGAGCAATCCAAAACACAACAATACTTATTCTTGACACAAAAAATTTCAACTATGTCGCCGCCGAAATAGCCTAAAATGGTCGATAATCGAGGTTCCTCGCTTACAGAGCAAAAATTGACCCACTCAACTCAATAAAACCACATAAAAAATACAAATGGAGATACTCACCGCTATCAGCGGAATCCAACGAACTAATATATGTAGGGATACTAAGGTATTTTGGGGTATCCATTTTTGGGGACTCCAATCTCACCTAAAATGGTGACTTTTTTAAAATTTTACCAATCCATAACTTTTTTTTACCGAGCCGAATTAGGGTAAAAAAAATTGTCAGAAGTGCCCGACAATTACAATACCATCACAATGAGCTCATGTTGGTAGAATTCTGCAAAGCACTTGCCTACTTATCAACAAAACAACTAACTGTACCTCTATCAATCTGAATCTGAAAGACTTTAAAAAAATGGAAGCTACATGAGGACCCTACGTCATTACTGCTTCTTTATTAGTGTAATTCAGTTTTCCAGAGATCTATTTTATGCAGAAAGAATAGTTTTTGATTTAATACATAAGGAAGAGAGATTGCAATCAAGTTGGTCCACTTTAAAACCACTGCGTTTCCTGTTGTTATCATTTGAAGAAGTCAAAGTCCTTTAAACCGTTTTTTCTGAAACTTCATCATTGATATTCACTTCAGAATCCCCAATGGCTCCTAAATTACTTGTTCGATCCAGAATTATTAGTAGGGCTAAAGTGTGGGAAACGTTTATATTAAACTTAACCGAAACTTTGCGAAACTTAATAAACGGCAGGAAAGAGTTTCATGAATTTTTGTTTTGTCTTCTATAATTTGTGCCCTGTTTCTGAAACATGTACCTAAAATAACAAACAAATTCCAGTTTTCGAAGGACTGGGTTTTTGAAGCAGTGCTCATGTAGAAAAATGATATTAGTTTGAATTAAAAAGAAAATCAATCTGATTCTGAAAGACTTTAAAGAAATGGAAGCTGAATGAGGACCATATGTCGTTACCGTTTCTGTTTTTGTGTAATCCAGTTCTACAGAGATCTATTTTATGCAGGAAAACTAATTTTTGATTTAATATATAAGAAACAGAGGTTGGATTCAAGTTGATCCACTTTAAAGCCACTGCGTTTCCTGTTAGTATGATTTTAAAAAATTAAAGTTTCTTTAATCCGTTTGTTTGAAACCTCAGTTTTGAAATTAACTTGAGAATCCCCTAATGGTTCCCAAATTACGTGTTGAATCTAGAAACATGAGTAAGGCTGAAGAGTGGGAGACCTTTATATTAAACTTAACCGTTACTT
>NC_134475.1:66050574-66126662 GCF_964194025.1 Convolutriloba macropyga
TCATGAGAAATAAAATCATATAAGGAAGTGACACGCGATTCAACATCCATTACGAGCAACCACCCCTCCCCCCCCCCCCACCCCTAAGTGCGTAATTTTGTGGAAATTATAACGACGGAACGAAGACATTATAATATTAAGAATTTAAAAATTAGGCAAGTATACAATAAGATAAGTTTTGAGAAATAGAAAAGAAAGACGAACCAAAGGGTCCGCGACCTTACTTGTTAGGGGCGCTGGCTCTTAATATCATGCTTAATTTGCCAATTCAAACCTGGTAACGGCCTGTAATGACCAGTCGATCACAACGGCCAGTCAATCGTTATAAATATGGGGTATTGGAATCGCAACTTTTGTCACTGTGGTCTTACTACATGCCTTGTCACTTTCTTCCTACCATGTGTGACGTCACTTTTAGTCAGCAGAAAAATTGGGCGCGTAAACGCCGCATTTATTGCAACCCTTATGCTTGTGGTGCCTGGCGTCATGTATTTCGTCACTCGGATTTCATTTCAAATCTTCGCCTCCGATTCCTCAACGAAAGAGCGACTAGAAAAGGCCAAATCTTTTGATTTTTCAAGTGCTTTATCGATGCTGGAATTGTATTTTCTTGCGATTTGGTATATTGGATCCTTGATTTTTGCCCTTATTGTGGGTTACCTGAGGCACACCATGCGTGAACAACGGGATATTGCGGGAAATGCATGTCAAGATTACACACTTGGGGTATTTTGTACCTCATGTACTCTGTGTCAAATGTACGAGCACATAAAAGATGAAGAGAAACTGTTTGAGAGTCGAGAACCAGCTGAACTTGACGCGGAAAGAGCTGACAGAACCTAAACTGTGAAAAGAAATCACGCTTAAAGAACACTAAAAGAAAGATCCACTAGAAAAACCCTTCGCGGAAAAAACTAAAACAGTCAGATAAATTTTCTGCAATTATTAAAACAAATTTCTGTACGCATATTAGTCATAAAACTGACCACAAAAGGAACCATACATGGAAATTTTCTAACCATAACCGTACAGGCAACTATCCAAAATTTTTCGTAGTCACTTCTGAAATATACGTTGTTTAGGTAACTCTTCCTAATTGTCGATTAATGCCGTTTCTGATTAATTTGAATGTATTATAAGCGGAAAGATCTGCCTTCCCTTCCAAATATTTCACAGTGATTAGGTATCTAGACCTTCTTATGTAGTGCCAGATAGGGTCTTCATTTTCTATTTGGGTTGAGTCCAAAAAACTTAATTATCACTTCCGAGCAGATTTATGTAAGAGATGCAGAAACCTAGCTAAAGTCGGTATGAGTTATTTTACATTGTGTAAAGAAAATATAAACGACTAAGTTTGTTTAAAATTATCGGCGGCATCAAAGTTGCATTAACTTTGTATTGCAAGAGTTTAATTCTCATTTTAGAGGCACGAGGTACAAGCAAGTCTATACGTTGATTTGCAAAATAGCTATATTATATCTACACTTCTTCGATGTCCAATAACTTGAGACGGGCGTATACATCGTTTAAATGTTTGGAGTTCAATAATCGGAGAGCTACCCCAGTTGAGAGGTCGACTTTATGAAAAGACTTATAAAGTCGACATGGGGGTAATTTCCCTACCTTAAATACACAGTCGACTTCCTTAGTGATATTCGACCTAAAGTCTTTTCATATCCAATATTTGTCCACCAATAGTCTGTTCATATCTGATATCGTCGACTTAAACTCCTTTCATAAGTCGACCAATGGTCTTTTCATATCCAGTACGGTCGACCTTAAGTCTGCTCAAGGATCTCTTTTAACAAATGCTCGGTGCATTTTTAGGTTTCATAGGTACTTTAAACTGAGTGTTGAGTACCCCGTATGTACAAAGACAGCATAAAATGCACTAGAAACATGTCAATGATATGAAATAGAAAGACAATATGTTGGCGCGAAAAAAGATTTGAAGAAAAAAATATTTTTTGTATTTGGCCATAATTTTTTGCAAACTGAAATAAAACAACTAACACCTGAAAGTACATTATATGCAAAAACGTATTTGTCAAAACTCAAAGTCGACCATTCCCATATCGGTCGACCTAAAGTCGACCATGACCATTAAGGTTGACCTAAAGTTGACCATGACCATAAGGGCAGACATAAAGTCGACCAAGACTATTAGCGTCAACATAAAATCATTTCATACCCAACATCTTGTCATAATTCGACGTCTCAACTTGGGTATTATAAGGTTATCGAAAAGGCATTAAAAATTTTTTAGTGGCAAAAATGCAATTCAACGCCTAGTGTTTTATCACTGGGGTATCTGTCGGTATGTAAGAACAAATCTTAAGTTGTACTTTTCCCGTTAAACCACCTCCCAGCATATTGCAGTAATAATATTTCCTTGCTTCTGGCCTTAGTTTTAATAGGCTGATTGCGTACTACAGCTCAATGCTGCTAACAGTTGTTTGAATTAGTGACGGTATCAAAATGCTCTTCAATGAAACTTCAATACTAGTCTTTTTGATACATATTTTTGTGGACTATTGTTTCATATTTTTGAATCCAGAAGTAATTTTATTAGAAAATCGATCAAGATATAGTCTTAAACTTAGTGAGAATTAGAAATAAAGTTTAACTTACCAGATTATAAAGACAAAAGCAAATTGATTTTGATCAGAGAATTTATATAATTGAATAGTCAAGAAATGGTGCTTAGAATAAAAATTCGTTTCAAATTGGTGAATCTAGACAACTAATATTAGAATGAGATTATTTGATGTAAAATCGTCTCAGCATGTACTGATTCATTATGATACCACAGGAAATGTGAACGCATTCTTAGAAAAGTGTAAATGCATACCATCTTTGGTACCCCCTGCGACTGTTTTCTGGGAAATTTGCAGGGGCAAACCATATTGGGTAAACCTTGCGACCCCCACTGTGAATCATGGTGCTAAGATTAGTTTTGTATCTTGACTTTCTTGCACTGATAATGGGTATATATACAGCTGATTTTCGACCCTTTTTTCTTCCCCAAAATCAAATCACTATCTTGATATAATAATCAGAACTCTCCTGTAAATCTAAATTCAACTGTAAATTATCATTCTTTTTATTCCCTCATTCCGAGAAAATTATTTTTCTACTTTGTTAAAAACGCTTTTTATTCCGCTTGTGAAAACCCATAACCCAATAGACTATGGGCCCAGCAATTTTCAAAGCCATAAAACTGATTTCTAAAACAAACTAATTTGCTGTTGGCAGTCATAATCCTTTTCTGCTTAGTACCTTTTCATTTCACAACTGTTTGGCCTGCTAAAACTACGATGGATCAACAGACAGTGAAGCTGCTGACCTACACAGGAAAGGCACAGGACTTTCCAATCTGGAGCACACGATTTGTGGTAATGATACAGACAAAGGGACTCTACAAATCACTACTTGGGACAGAGGAGCAGCCATTAAGGTTGACCTATAGTTGACCATGACCATAAGGGCAGACATAAAGTCGACCAAGACTATTAGCGTCAACATAAAATCATTTCATACCCAACATCTTGTCATAATTCGACGTCTCAACTTGGGTATTATAAGGTTATCGAAAAGGCATTAAAAATTTTTTAGTGGCAAAAATGCAATTCAACGCCTAGTGTTTTATCAGTGGCGTATCTGTCGGAATGTAAGAATAAATCTTAAGTTGTACTTTTCCCGTTAAACCACCTCCAAGCATATTGCAGTAATAATATTTCCTTGTTTCTGGCCTTAGTTTTAATAGGCTGATTGCGTACTACAGCTAAATGCTGCTAACAGTTGTTTGAATTAGTGACGGTATCGAAATGCTCTTCAATGAAACTTCAAAACTAGTCTTTTTGATACATTTTTTTGTGGACTTTTGTTTCATATTTTTGAATCCAGAAGTAATTTTATTAGAAAATCGATCAAGATATAGTCTTAAACTTAGTGAGAATTAGAAATAAAGTTTCACTTACCAGATTAGAAAGACAAAAGCAAATTGATTTTGATCAGAGAATTTATATAATTGAATAGTCAAGAAATGGTGCTTAGAGTAAAAATTCGTTTCAAATTGGTGAATCTAGACAACTAATATTAGAGTGAGATTATTTGATGTAAAATTGTCTCAGAATGTACTGATTCATTATGATACCACCGGAAATGTGAACGCATTCTTAGAAAAGTGTAAATGCATACCATATATGGTACCCCCTGCGACTGTTTTCTGGGAAATTTGCAGGGGCAAACCATATTGGGTAAACCTTGCGACCCCCACTGTGAATCATGGTGTTAAGATTAGTTTTGTATCTTGATTTTCTCGCACTGATAATGGGTATATATACAGCTGATTTTCGACCCTTTTTTCTTCCCCAAAATCAAATCACCATCTTGATATAATAATCAGATCTCTCCTGTAAATCTAAATTCTACTGTAAATTATCATTCTTGTTATTCCCTCATTCCGAGAAAATATTTTTTCTACTTTGTTAAAAACGCTTTTTGTTCCGCTTGTGAAAACCCATATCCCAATAGGCTATGGGCCCAGCAATTTTCAAAGCCATAAAACTGATTTCTAAAACAAAACTAATTTGCTGTTGGCAGTCATAATCGTTTTCTGCTTAGTACCTTTTCATTTCACAACTGTTTGGCCGGCTCAAACTACGATGGATCAACAGACAGTGAAGCTGCTGACCTACACAGGAAAGGCACAGGACTTTCCAATCTGGAGCACACGATTTCTGGAAATGATACAGACAAAGGGACTCTACAAATCTGTACGTGGGACAGAGGAGCAGCCCAATGAGCCTGCACCAACAGCCAGTGGGGCGAGCAATGATGAAAAGAAGAACCACAAGAGGTGCTGAAGGATGAATATGAGACGGAAGTTGCAGACATCCAGGAGAAACGGAACAATGTGTGGTGCCATCTGGCACTGACACTAGATGCAACAACCCTCATGCTGATGAGACATGACTGTGTGGGAGATGACGGCATTGGATATGAAGCAAAGGCTTGGCAGCTTTTGCAAGAGAGATTTCAGAGTGTGGAGACGCCGACAGTGGTGACTTTGGTGGCACAGCTTGCTTGACTGCAGCTCGAGGATGCTGATGATTTGGATAGCCTCTCCATCAGATTACAGGAGTAGCTCACAAGGCTACAAGAAGCAGGGGAAGCAGTCTCAGAGACCCTCTTCAACGCCTTGGTTCTCAATGGTCTGCCAATGATGTATGAAAGTTTTGTTATACAGTAAAGATTTAACCCGGAAACGAACTTCACATATTTGAGGAAAAGGCTGCCGAACTTCCATGAGAGCACACCACAGAGGCACAAGGGAGAAAGTTGTTTAGTGGCACTGGCAGTGAAGCGGGACTTCAAGAAGGGACCCAAGAAAAGAAACTGCTTTGTGTGTGGGATTCCTGGACACTTTGCCAAGGACTGCAGGAGCAAGGAAACAGCATAACGCAGCAAGTTTTGTGAGAAAGGTCACCTAGACAGGGCATGCAGGAGACAAGGAGATGGAGTCAAACAAGAGTCAGTGGCAAGGGCTCCAACATTGGCTTCACAAGACGAGGAATACTAAGCAGCTCTTACCCAGTGGAAAACTTCAGGCATGCTAGTGGACAGTGGTTGTACAGATCACATAGTGACGAACATCGATGCGTTCCTGGACTTTTTGCCCATTCAATCAGTGGTCAGAAATCACAACGGAGAGGCTTCCAGAGTGGTTGGCTCAGGCTGTTTGAGGATCAGCATACCCTCAAACAAAGGGGAGTTCCATAGCGAACTCAAACATGTTTTGTGTGTGCCGGATTATTCTTCAAACATATTATCAATCTCAAGATGCACGGAGTGGGGACATAGCTTCACTTTCGAGAGAAGAAATAGCTGCAGGAAACTCCAGAAGGGAACTCGGGTAAAACTAACACAAAAAAATAATTTGTTTTATTTACACTGCAGCGTTCTAGAATTCAAGATGAGTCCCAACAGCGTGAAACTTGACAGTGCAGGGAAGTGGAAGGGACAATCGGGTCATTTGAATCGAGCGGAAGTGGTCAGGAATGCACCAGAGACAGTGGGGGAACTCGATTAAGTATGCAATGTGTGCGCATTGGCCGAGATCACAAAGACTCCAGTACCAAGAGTGACAGAGATCCAAGCAGAAGAGAAGCTGGAGAGGGCGTTCAGAGACGTGATGGGACCTTTCACAGTAATGTCACTGTCAGGGTTCCGGTTCTGCATAGTGTTTGCAGACCAGTACACGAAGTTTGTGTTTGTGGACTTGCCTAAGTCAAAGAGTGAAGCACTGGCCAGCCTGAAGAAATTTGTTCTCAGAGTGGGGACGCCCAAGAAGCTGAGGCAAGACAATGCGAAGGAGTTTCTCTCAGAGCAGTTCAAGATTTACTGTTTAGATGCAGGCTTTCTACAGGAGAAGACCATACCAGAGACGCCACAACAGAATGGGTTAGCTGAGAGGTGCAACAGGACACTGCTGGAGATATTAAGATGCTTGCTCATTGACTCCGGCCTTCCCAAATTGATGTGGGGAGCATTATTTCTCCACGCAACAAGGATCAAGATCTTGCTTGTGAGACGAGGAGAGGAAAAATGCCCAGCAGAGCTGATGCGAGGTATAAAACCTAAGCTTTCAATTAGTAAACTATCTACTTTTGGTTGCACGGTTTTCATCAGGAATTGGGACAGAGATGTCAGCAAACTTGAACCCAAGGCACTGGAAGGAAAGTTTGTGGGTTACACTGAAGGAGAAAACGGACACCTGGTGTACAAACGCAGCACACGCAAGGTTATGACAGTTCGAGATGTGATCATCAAGGAGTCCGAAATGGGCTCAATCCTTGAAAACACAGAGACGCCCGACCTACTAGTTGAGGGGTCACTGCAGCTGGGGATCTGGCATCCAGATGATGGTCATCAAGACGATGGCAACAAAGAACAGCAGGGCACATCTACTGCAATAAAGGAGTGGCATGACGCAGAGAGCGTGAACACTCAAGAAACGACACCGAGACGAGATGCCTCAGATGTTGAGGAAACACCACTGGATGAAGAGTCTACTGCAACAAGAGGGAGTCTCGGAGACTAGGAGTCACTGGAAGACAGTGAAACGGAGGTTTTCTCACAGTCAGAGACAGTTGGTTTATTTGAAGAGGCACTGGAGCAAACGAACAGGGCAGAGCCCAGACGAGGGGCACAAGCAACGAATGTTCCCCAATTTTTTGGAGAAGTCAGAACCCATCTTGCTGTGACTGAGCGTGACTATGTGGAACCCAAAACAGTCTGCGAAGCCAATCATGGTGATGGTTGGGACCAGTGGTACCGGGAAATGAGGGACGAGTTCAAGGCACTCTAAGGCAACGAGACTTGGAACCTAGTGAGACCACCCGGAGACAGGGACGTCATACCGAGCAAAAGGGTCTACAAAGTGAAATTGGGACCCAGTTGTTAAGCGGAAAAATACAAAGCACGCTATGTGGAAAAGGCTTCAAACACGTGGAAGAACTGGATTACTTTGAGACTTTTGCGCCTACCTGCAAGCCAGAGACATTCAGAATTCTGCTTCAACTATTTGCGAAGCAGATTCATGTGATGCACCAGTTTCATGTCCAGACGGCTTTCCTGCACTCACCAATAGAGGAAGAAGTGTATCTGGAACAGTCACAGGAGCTTGTAAAACAAGGATCAGATGGAGAGAAGTTAGTATGCCGACTTAATAAATCAACTTTTGGTTTGAAGCAGAAAACTAACAACTGGTATAAGGAACTAGCAAAATTCCTACTGAGACAGGGTGTCACCAGAAGCAAGAATGACCGTTACATGTTCGCAGGAGCAGAAACAGAGGGTCACACCTTCATCTTGGTCTGGATTGACGACATCATTGTGGCATCAAGAAGCATGACAGCAATCTCCGATGTCAAAAAGGCACTCGAAGCAACATTTCACATGGAAGACAGAGGGAGACTACAATGGTTTCTGGGTGTAAGAATCAGACGAGAAGAGGGCAAAGTCACAGTCGACCAAAAACGCTACAACGAAACAATGCTTGAGCGGTTTCGAATGGATCAATGCAAACCCTCAAGAACTCCAGCTGGTTCGAATTTGAAACTTCAGACAGCACAGAACGGAGTTGAAGAAGTTGATCAGAGGATCTACAGAAGCTTGGTTGGATCACTTCTGTGTCTGGCCAAACATAGGAGGCCAGATATCATGTTCACAGTCAATATTCTGTCCAGACACATGAATGCACCTACCAATCAACACTGGATGTGCGGAAAAAGACTTCTGCGATATCTTCAAGGTTCAAAAAGTTTAAAACTTACTTACACAAAAGAAGCTAGTTATCATTTAGTGGGGGAAAGTGATGCAGACTGGTCTGATGACGTGGACGACAGAAAATCAACGACGGGCTTCTACTTCAAGCTCAATGGACGTGGCACAGCACTCAGCTGGGGTGTCAAGAAGCAGGCCACAGTTGCTCTTTCTTCATCAGAAGCAGAATATCAGTGCATGGCAGCAGCAGTTCAAGAAGCATTGTATCTGAAACAACTTCTGGAGGATTGCGGCATCCAACAGAAACATCCCATAGCAATTGGAGAGGACAAGCAAAATTGTATTGAATTGTGCCAAAACCCAGTCATGCACAAGAGGAGCAAACTCATTGAGACAAAATTTCACTTCATTCCGGACAAGACCGAAGATGGGACTATTTCAATTCATTACGTTCCTACTGACAAAATGGCAGCCGACATCTTCACGAAATCTTTACCCTTATCGAAGGTGGAAACATTCAGAACTGTTTTGATGGGAACAGACTCTACGCAATCAGCTCAACTCTGAGTGGGGGTGTTAGAGTATCGATCAAATTATAGTCTTAAACTGAGTGAGAATTAGAAAGAAAGTTTAACTTATCAGATTAGAAAGACAAAGCCAATTGATTTTGATCAGAGAATTTATATGATTGAATCGTCAAGAAATGGTGCTTAGAATCAATATTCGTTTCAAATAGGTGAATCTAGATAACTAATATTGGAGAGAAATAATTTGATGTAAAATCTTCCCAGCATGTATTGAATGATTAAGGTACCACCGGAATTGTGAACGAATTTTTAGAAAAGTGTAAATGCATACCATCTCTGGTACCCCCTGCGACTGTTTTCTGGGAAATTTGCAGACGCAAACCATATTGGGTAACCCTTGCGACCCCTACTGTAAATCATGGTGCTAAAGTTCGTTTTGTATCTTGACTTTCTCGCACTGATAATGGGTATATATACAGCTGATTTTCGACCCTTTTTTCTTCCCCAAAATCAAATCACCATCTTGATCTGATGATCAGATCTCTCCTGTAAACCTCTAAATTCTACTGTTTAAGTATCATTCTTGTTATTCTTTCATTCTGAGAAATTAATTTTTCTGTTTAGTTAAAAACGCTTTTTATTCCGCTTGCGAAAACCCATAACCCAACAAACTTGATGGACTTGTTTCGTTGTCATATAATAGCGAATGATTTTAAAAAATTATCGGAACACATATAGATCTTTTTGATCTGATTTTCTGAAAACACACGCAATTTTTAATATGAATATGAGACTGCCTTTCATCATGTTGGTTGATGTGAACTCACGTCTCATTTTAGGTTTCGCAAAGTCGCTTTGTGCCATTTGAAGAAATTAAGTTTAGGAACTGCTGGCTACCCAGCTCGAGGTGTGCGTGACCAATTTTAGTCTGGATGGGTCTGATCATTAACGCACACCTCGACCTGGGTAATATCAACTTTTTTAAAGCAGGCGTCTAAGATTTGTAAAAAACTTAGCCTTCTTTGTTTGCTGTATAAGAAAGAAAAAGTACCAGAAAAAGTGCAAATTGACTTTCAAAAAATCAATTTGCACTTTTTGTACTATTTCCATTCAATGAAGCAGAATATTGATCCCAGTATTGGTAGAATTATTTGATAATGTTTTTTTTTACATATTTTGACTGGACCATTGTTGTTTGACTCGACCAAAAAATGACTAATTTGTGTATTTTCTCATTTTTTTCAACCCTTTCGGTTCCTTATGTCTGCCAATTTTTAGGCAGACAACTGCATAATCGTCTGATGATGGGTTGTCAATTTTATAAAGTTCAGTTTTATAAAGTTCAATTTATAAAGTTCATTAAAAAAACTCTACTTTTTGACAAGTCTTATTATTCTGAGTTGTTCCTTGCCTTCCCACTCGACTGAACTGTTTCTTCAAATTGAATTTGCTGCAAGTTTGGCCCTGGATGCTGCAGTGCGTTTTATTGTCCTATCGAAAAAATCAACAATTGCCTGCAATGTTGCTGTTTTTGTTGAAATTTGTATTAGTTTTTTTAGCAGCGTGCCCTACTGGTCTTCTGCGTAGACATATATTTTTACGTAATCATTTCCGAAAGTGCCTTTGAGTTGAATTTTTGCGAAAAAAAAGAGATGCTTGGAGTACCATTTCTACGGGCGCGTGAAAGAGATAACGTTTCTTCAAAGAGTTGAAACTGAACGTCTCATTTGTTCATGTTCAAAAGGAATATTTCTGATGAACCAGCTTACCATACTTTTTGCAATCGTACAATATGATTGGTCTAGATTTCTTTTCCCCTGATTTTTTACTAAATAACGTAAACTAATTGTGTTATTCCTATATTCCTAAATATTTTCCCGAAATGTCAATTCCTAGGGGAGTTCTTGCATTTTGTTAATGGTTTGACTGTGCCATGTTACGAAGTAATCCCATATGACACAAAACAAGACTAAGGAGGTAACCAACACCAACTAATGGCAGAGTACACTAGTAGGAAACCCTAGTCGAGACCTGGAATTTATGAAAAGACCTATTAATTATAGGTAGGGGGTAAATATTGAATTAAATTACACGGTCGAGGACCCTAGTTAAATTCGAGGCTAATTCTTTCCATAAGTCCAGCCAAATTCTTTTCATATGCAAAAATGAGGCAAGCTAAAAAGTTCCGACAACATCTGGGTTCGATCTCGTGACCTTTTATAATCTTACCCAATGCTTAAACAATTGTGCTACATGTTCTTAACTTTGAAGGAAATTGAAAACAAGTCATTGTAACGGTCGCAGCGTAATTCCAGGACATATTTTATTGTCCAGCCAAGTTCCAGAACAACTTTATTGTCCAGACAATTTTCAGAATCCCTTTATTGTCCAGTAAAATTCCAGGACGTATGTTTTAATTCCAGCCAAAGTCCAGGAAATCACATTAGGTCCACACAATTTTTTTTCATACCCAATATCTGTCGAGGACAGTCTTTTCATACCTTAAATCTGTCGAGGACAGGTCTCGACTAGGGAAGTGAGCTTAAAAAACACATAAATTTTGTCTACAGTTTGAAACAAAAAAATGAAAGACAATAGATTTGTCCTGACAATCCGACGACCATTGACAACAGATAAAGTACATAGTGATAGTAAAGTGATTTTGTGATATTATACGTACGTTTAATTAAATAACTCTACATGATAATCGCAAGAATAAATTAAATCGTGGAGTGACGGGAGTTTCGGGTAGCTCGCATACGCCTTGTACGAGAATAATTATTTATGAAGACTGGCGTTAAATCGGGTGAAAACAAAAACAATTGCACCCCTTATTTTTAAAACTTTGGCTTTTTCGAAAAATATTGGTTTTGGTTTTTCTGCTGCAGTTCACCGATATTGTCAATGAGAAACAGCAGTACAACCGCCTTCACTATTTCATATAGCCCACCGTTTAAAGTTACCAAGATGTTTGGTTTTGCTATCCGGGTTGTATAACAGTTAGCCCGTCGCTGTTGGGGATTATAAAGGGAATGATCCTAAATCTGTGCTAGCTCAGTGAATTTTTCGTCAAGTATTACCAATTTTATGATTCACTTTTAAACTTCGACTCGGCAAACTCCTGCGCCAAAACAAGTTCAAATTGATTTTCAGCATTTAAAAGATATCAGTTGTAATATAATGACTGTAGTGGTTCTCATTGATATTATTGGCAAATTGCAGCGAAAAAATCCATTGCCATCCTCGTTCTGCTTTTTCCCTTACTAATCAGCCAAACGCATCGCTTAATAATATTTCTTGGAGAAAACAAAAACGTTTTAAAGTCATAGGTGTGAAAGTGTTTGTTATTACAAGATTTAACGCCGGCTTTTCAAATTTGTACAATTTACACCGGTTAGTTCAACGAAATACTTCACTAATTTACATCAACCATAAATATAACTGTTAGATAGTTTATGGTTCTAAAAAACATTAAAGTTTCCTGTTTTAAACTTGGATTGTTTTCTAAGATTCTTATATGATCTTTTTAGAATTAATTTAATTGATCAGTGACCTTTGTGTTAGCAGAAAGTATGATCTTTCTATTGTTGCTAGCCTTTCACTTTGTGAATTTTTTGATTTTGAGCTATTTTTATTAGAGATTGGGTAGCAATTGTTGTCAACCAAATTAGCGCTAAATTTGTTGTTTGTTTTAATTTTTTGGCCGTAATTTTGACTAAATTTTTCAAAATTCATTATTTTTCAGCAAAAAATTGCCAGAAATAAGCTTTATAGTCCATTTTGATTAAATTTGTCGAAAGTACACACCAAAAAAACTACAAACACAATCTTTGTAAACTATAGAGGGAGCTATTGTTACCTCCACTTCCATTGAGAGTAGTCTAGAATGAAAATTTTGCTGTTTTTTGATAACTTTACTCTATGATTCTCAAAAACGCAGCATTTATTTTTGATGTTTTAACAAACAAATTATCTAGATCTCAAGCATTCTAAACAAGTAGAGTGTCGTAAAAGGACGAACAGCAAAAGCGGGGCTGATTTTGGTCCAATCCTGGACTGTTACAATGGAAAAAGTATTTCGGATTGTAATCAGTCGGTCTTTAAAAAAAGAATTGTTATGTTAATTAAAGAACAGAATCATTAACATCTAAGCTCAATTTTGGTAGGTCCGAATGGTTCCATATTACTTTATTGGCATTCAAACTAAGGCAGAATAGAAAATATAGAGTTATTTAGAGGCATAGGTTATTGTTTTAACGGCTTCAACGCCCTTTCTCCAAGAAAGAAATTGAAATTTTTACATTAGTTAACTGTCGTTGTTGCTTCGACTTTTTATTCGTTTGAATTTTCCTGGATAAAGGCAGATGTTTGGCTTTTTATGGAGAAAAAAATGAGCCTTTATTTTGATTTGAGTAGAGTTGATGGCTTTCATGACTTTGAAAATAATGAAGTAGATAATTGACGGAGTAGATGGTTTAGATAGTTGATAGTTTTCATGACTTTGGCTTTTTATGGAGACAAAAATGAGCGTTATTTTGATTTGAGTAGATAGTTGATGGCCCTCAGGTCTTTAAAAATATATTTTTTCAAAAAAAAAACAAAATTGTTAAATAATTTTTCACTTTTTTGTCTTTTTTGTTCTACTTGTTACTTATTTTCACTAATTAAAGGCCTATACTACGTTTTAGAGTTTGAGAAAGGCTCATTTGAATATATTTTGAGGGGCCAAATATGGCCTTTCGGCTTCGACAGTGGTTTCTTGCAAGTTTTAATTGAATTTTTTTGTGTCTATTTGATGTTCTTTTTGTAACCGCATAAATATATAAATAATTGAGGGTCTTAATGCCCTCCTATAGAGGCGTATGTGATCATAAAAAATTGATTATTGAAAAATCTTAATGCCCTCATATACAGGCTATTGTGATCCTAAACATATTGGATGTTTTCTTTTGCCATCGAATGCTTTTCCTTCTTTTGAAATCAATTTTTTTCTTTACTGTTATATTTTTACTTTTTGTCTAATTGTTACCGCAATTTTTTTTATAAAGTGGTCACATGTTTTCTTCTGAAGCACAAGTTATTTTGTTTAGTTTCAGTTGTATCCGACGCTATTTTGAGCTTGTTAAAGAGTTGTTTTAAAAAAATGGACATAAAGTTTTGGATATAATTAATATTTTTTTTATTGTTCTTTGATTTATTGTTTATTGATTTTGTTGCTATATTAATAATGACTGATCTCATCAATCTAATGCCGCCTTTTTTTTACTCCTTTTTAACTTGAGTTATTTGCGCCTGAGGCAATCTACACGTTTTTCATACCCTTTTTGAATAAAAATACGTGAATTTTTGGGGGTTTCTAACTGTTCCTCATTTGAAGGACATTTATTGTTCTCTTATATCGTCGTTTAATGCCTTTTTAATCATTTTCCAATTGATCAAGTATCTATTTTTTATCTCAGAAAGTATATCAAGCGAGAAAAAATTCAATCAATACGACACTGGTTTTCCCAATTGCAAAATATTCCATCAAAGAACGTACTCAAAAAATATTTTTCCATGACCACAACTCAAATTCTTTTCAAGACAACTCTTTTTTCCATTCTAAATTACCAGTTTTTAACTTAGGAGCATCCGCAGTAATTTCTTCGTGTTATTGGAGCACTCAAGTATTCGGTACATTTCCGAATAATCATGGTTTCCTAAGGTTTGCTAGTCTAAAACTTTATTCGATATTTCGCTCTCAGCTTTAAATAGACCTTGGAAATATGATTCCCGAGTTGGTATTGTAATTCCAGATATTTATTGTTAAAACTTTCTCTGATTTCAGAATTTTCCAAAAATCTCAACTTCTGACTTCTTTTCTAATTCGGAAACTCTCCGTCAATTACATGCATCATTTTGTGTTTTCTTCATTTTGTTTTTTAGCAAAAAATTCTTTTTTAAAAATGTTTTTGAGATTTTCGATTGGTTAAATATTGAATTTGATTTTTCATGTTAAGAAATAAAATTGTTGATCTTGGCGTATTTGAGTCACGTAGTGTATAACCATATGTATTATAACATTTGAAAAAATGAGTTCTGAAGGATTTTTGCAGCTAGATGATATCCATTATCAAAATCAGTATAACTATAGTTTTTCTTAGCTCTTGATAGAAATTTTGCTGCAAATGTGCCAACAAATGGTGTTAGCTGATAGGAGATTGTTTGTTTGTTATGTTGAATTGTGCATGCTTGCGAGTTTTAGATGCAAGTTCTACAAAATTTAATTGAATGGGATTAATTGTTAACTGAATGCCGGTGCTTCACTCTTTTGATCGTACTCAAATCTCATATTGATTGAGCATCTTAGATCTGATTCGATTATTTTACTGTTACGTTCTGCCGCACATAATTATCAATTTTTGGGATTAAAATAGCAATCCATAATGTGTAAAAATTTCCCCTTATTAGGTGTAAAATTCCAGCTATTTTATAACCGAAACTAAGCTTTTGTACCGTCTTATTTTTGGGTCTCTTGGCACCTAATTTGTGGATATTCAAATTGCAGAAACAGAGGAATACTGTGATAAATTTAAAGATAGAAATCTCATCAAAACTCAAATATCATTACAACGGCCACATAAGCGAACAGCAAAAATATGTTGCAAATTAAGTGCAATTTCATCGGAAATCATCGATAATATTTTTGTAAATTTGTTGGGACCATATTTTTTGATCTCATTATTGAAACTTAACAATGTCAAGAAACGTTTTAGAGTACATGCAATCAGTATTTGGTCGCAACAAAAATGATTCGTCGTTTTTGCTTCATAGTTCTTTTTTCAGTTATATGATGGAAAGCAGTGAGGACCCCGAGACCAACGAAAAGGAGGAGATGAATGAGGAAGTTGAAGTTGGTGAGGAAGAAGAGGAGGAAGAAGGAGAGGTTGAAAATCAAGATAACGCTCCTAACGATGAGCCCGAATTAGTTGAAAGCAGCTCTGATATTGGACTCAGTGACACTGAGGATATGGAGGATATTGATAAAGCTTACGTCCATTTGAGTACGAAAACGAAGTTTGGCACGGAACAGACGGAGAAAGATTTTGATAGCATTGACCCATTTGATGACGA
The DNA here is from genome assembly GCF_964194025.1 of Convolutriloba macropyga. NCBI lineage: Eukaryota > Metazoa > Xenacoelomorpha > Acoela > Convolutidae > Convolutriloba > Convolutriloba macropyga. Next base: position 66,066,504 of record NC_134475.1, read on the forward strand.
CTTGGTTAGTTTATTTACCCAGTTAACACTGAAATGATATGCAAAAATGATACAAATTTAGTTTCAATTATAGGTCGATCTATTCTGTTTCGCCCCCCCCAGTGTTTTTTATGACCCCCCCCCCCCCCCCACGTTACAAATTGTATGTTGTTATATAGCACGTTACTATCGTTACTATGTAAGAAAATAGCACATGCGCCTGGGGGTCATAAAAGATTTATGCCCACTAAGCTGGGGGGCCGAAACAGAATAGATCCATTAGGTTCCCGGGTTTTGGGGAGCAGGATCCTCACCCTTAGCTTGTCGCATTGTTTGTTGTGCTCTTTTTTTACACTAAAAGGAGTGACTCCTGGTCTTTATCAGGGACAAAGATAAAAAATATGAAAAGGACGAGATTTCGTGGAGCATAAACTTAACTCAACGTTTATATACAATGATATCGACGACAGATTTTTGCTTTTTTATTGCAAGGATCAAAGAATTTGCAAAAGACCAATTAACAAGGGACCGATTATTCAAGATTTCTGCGGGATATATTATTGACCGCGTCCTCTCAATGTATCCTTATTTAATTTTGATACAACGTTTATTGAAGGTTGCCGTGTACAAAACGACTAAACAGAAAGCACTCCGCAGTTAAAATTAAAATTGCACTGTAATGATCTATCAAAAAATGTGATTATTTTCTCACAGAAATTGAAAACCTCAAGAAATTGAAAAACCTTAAGCTAGTCAGCTGCGGGATATATTATTGACCGCGTCCTCTCAATGTATCCTTATTTAATTTTGATACAACATTTATTGAAGGTTGCCGTGTACAAAACGACTAAACAGAAAGCACTCCGCAGTTAAAATTAAAATTGCACTGTAATGATCTATCAAAAAATGTGATTATTTTCTCACAGAAATTGAAAACCTCAAGAAATTGAAAAACCTTAAGCTAGTCAGTAAAAGTTCAAAAATTATGGACAAAAAGAACCTATTCTGTCTCGGTCCCCAGTCTTTCAGTCCCACTTGCAAATTATGTGTTGTTATGCACTAAACTATCAGCAACGGTCCTAACATAGCAGATTGATTGGATTGTAATGACAAATATAGCAATTGATTGGATCGCAAATGCAAACAAGAGATGTGAAAGCCCATCGGATCCTTTTTTGCTATCAAAAGATATATAGCAACTGGAACCAGCTGGCAATCCGAGAAAAATCTTTTTGGGAACTACATGGTTCTTATCATTTCGTACGGTGCAGTTCTGTAGAAAGCGAGCGAGACATCTAAGAAAAGTGGAAAGCATACAAATGTAAGCAACGAATTGGATTTTACGAACGAACCAGTCAGAATACAAAGACCGCCTGATTAGGCTTTCTCTCCTTCCATTATCTCTGTACCACGAACTCCACGACCTGATGATAAATGAGGATAAAAGTCTTTAAAAGCAAAAACAAATTACAAGAAGTTTGAAATGGCTGAAATATTATATTTCTCATAGTTTTTCAAAAAAGAGAGGAGTACTCGAAAAATTGTCCTGCAAGATCAGCTACACAGATTGTTCTGTAATAACATCCAAAAATTGATTTCAGGCTGAACAAAAACAAATAGATCTTGCATACACTTCTCAGTTTTTTCAAAAAATTTGGGGACAACTTTTCATAATCTTACGTCTTTATTATACTTAATTTTTAGGTTTGATTGTATTTTTCTTGAATACTTTCAGGGGACTAAAGTTTTTAATAGTTTTGATTACTCAATCTGCGCAGTCATGAATGGCAGTGTATGGCAGTGAACAAACAAAAATAAGTTTTTTCGTATGATTTTGTTTGTTCCGTGAAAATCAAAACGTCCTTTATCATCATTGACTATTATTTTGTAAAGCCCTTCTTTGAGACAAAAATGCAGATAATCGGTCATTTGTACCGATACCATTATCAGATAAATGAATATCGACAACCAAAAGTCTTTTTGTTTACAGGCAGATTTGAAGGTTTTGTTGGCGAAACCCACCTGTTTTTTGGTACTCGGGAAACCAGGATCCGGCAAGACATCTGTTGCTCGCAAACTGGCGAATTTCTGGAAATGTCAGCTGATAACTCCGAGTGACTGTCTGGAACAGGCTATTCAGCAAAACACAACTCTGGGCAACAAGGCTAGTGTTCCGTTTCCGCTGCTTCCTTATTTTCCATCTTATTTGGTATTTATTCCCACCTTCGAGTTCAAAAGATCTGGATAAATATGGACCCCGATAACTACTACTGGTACTTTACCATTGTTTACAAATATCAAGCACTGCCAAACAAAAAGATAGATACCCCCCCCCCCCGAAAAAAAAAAACGTCTATGAACCCAGTGAAAATGTACGTGTTCTTATATAGTACGTTACTGTGTAAAAAATAACGCAAAATTGTGGGAATGGGGAAGGGAGAGAGGGGGATCACAAGCCTGTGATCGGGGGAACAGAATAGATTTAAACAGAAATAACGCTTCCTTAAGTTTTCATTTCATAACAGACTTTACTGGTGCCATAAGGACGCACTAGCATGTTTGGCGTGATGAAAAGAGTTCAAGTTGTTGTTCGTCTATCAAAACTGTTTCAGGTTTTAGTCGAATTAATTTTGAGGTTTATTTAGGCACAGCAGATACTGCAGAGAGGCGAGATTGTCAATGACGAACTTGTGATCCAAATAATCGAGGAGAGACTCAAGTCTCCAGAGTGCAATCATTATGGTAAGAAAAAAACTATCTAACAACTTCTTGAGGAAAAAAAAACAACTTTTTTCGGTGAGAAGAAAGACTTCTTGTAATTTTTATGTCTAATCATAGACATAAAAATTCTGTTAGAGTTCCAGAGCTTCATAATTAGCAAATTCACTCTGGCAGGCACTGTCTAGAAAGATGTTTTATTGGTTATAAATTCCTTGCGGATAAATTTTTGTGTATGCTTTTTAGAATCTTTTCCGTTTGTGTCCCCACCCAGTCACAGAGCATCATTACATAGTAAATCATTATTTAAAACAAGGCGGCTCGGTAATGTGCAATGGCACATAAGGTTCCGACCCCGCCCATCCACAACTTTGGCATAATTGTCTACCAAATGAGGAACAGATAGAAAAATCCAAAAATTATTTTTTGCGAATCCCAAAAAAGCCCAAGTCTTTTTCAAAAAATTCTGTATGAACGATAAGATAACCTCCAAAACAAATAACGCAGTGGAGTAAAAATTGATGCATTAGGTTGCTGTAATATGTCAATGTTAAGAAAGCGAGTCAAAACGAACAGCAAAATCAAACAACAACAACAACAAACATTAATTACATCAAAAAATTTATGTCCCTCTTAAAAACTAAATTTAATATCAAAGTCAACATACCGTCAGATAAACCTGAAACTAAACAAAAATAACTTATAAATCACCAGAAAACATATGCGACCAGTCCATAAAAAGGTTTGGTAACAATTATACAAAAAAGAACAAAAACAGAAAAGTAAAAAAAATTAACTTATTTTTTTGAAACAATTAACTTCAAAGTAATAAATACCATTAGGAATAAATTAATATTACCACAAATTTGCGATTACCACTGCTTCTATAGAAGGGCATTAGGACCTGACCTTATTCATTTTTTAGAGCGGCTAAAAAGAACAACAAAGAACAAACAAAATTTCAATTGAAACTTGCCAGAAAACACTGTCAAAACCGTCAAGCCAAATTTTGGCACTCAAAATATATTTGATTGCGCCTTCTTCAAACAGCTATAATGTAGTACGTGGCCATTCATTAGTAAGACTAGGTAACAAGTAGACAAAAAAGCGAAGTGCTAAAGTATGTAATACTTTTAATTTTTTTTTCGAAACAAAATTACATTCAATGTCATGAAAGGCTTTAATTACAAAAAGAGCTATTTAAATATCGTCGTTTTTTCATGAAAAGGAAACCATCGAGACCTGTAATTATCCAGAATATTTCTTGCATCTACAAAAAGAACGTCAAATATGACAAAAATCAAATTAATTTAATTTTTTTTTGTGAAAAAGCGGTGTCGAAGCCAGTAAGGTCATAACAAAATCTTTAAAAAAAAGATTTTGGGACACCAATCCTTTTTATTCCCTTGACACCCATAATGTCATATTTGACCTTTAATCAACTAACGAGATTAGGTAACAAAAAGAAACATAAAAAGAACAAAGTTGCGAAGTTAAAAAAGTTTTTTTTTAATTTTGGAAAACGATGGGTTTGAAAGTCATAAAAGCCATCAGCTATCTGCTAATATCAGAATATCGGTTTTTCTATTCTTCCATGAAAAGCCAATGAAAGCTATCACTATACAGGAAATTTCATACGACCGAAACGACAAAGTATAAATGACAGTTAAGACAAACTTAAAAAATTCAATTGATTTCTTCAAGAAAGAGGCGTCGAGGCCATTAAAACGATGATTTATATCTTTCAGAATTTTAATATGTTCAATTGTGCTTTAATTTGGATGCCAATAAGGTGACATGAGAACTGTCAATAATGTGATAATGTGACAAAATTAGAAAACGTGAAAAACTGGCAAATATCAAAACAAACAAAAATCTAAAATCTTGTAGTATCAAAGCCAGAAAACAATAATTTCAGGCTTAAAACTGCAACCGAGAATAAATGTTAACTCAGTAGAAAGAAGAAGCAGTCTTTTTTTGCTGACACTAAGCTGGAAGTTGAACAAATTAAGAAAAAAATAGAGGAAAAGTTAATTAAGCCATTATTTATTGAAAAGTCAATTATTTTTAAAAATGAAACGACCATAAACTTTCAATTAAAAAACTAAGTGGATTAGCCTGGAGCTGTTTAGCAAGCGAATTGGTTGGACCTATCACTCCTGAGCTTTGATTTGATATGTTCTGTTCTTTATTATTAAAAAAAAGGTCTTTTTTTTTAAAAAAAAAAATGACCGACTGATTATAACCCGATTTTTTTGGATTGTAACAGTCCAAGAATGGCCCAAAACTACCCCTGTTAATACTTATTGTCCGTTAAGAACAATTGATTTTTCGAATGTTGTAGATATAGATAATTTCTGAGTTGAAACTCAAAATAAATTTTGCATTTTTGATAATCAACGAGTAAAGTTAGCAAAAAATGGCAAAGTTTTAACTACAAGGCACTCTCTGCGGACTCTGAAGTAGAAATAGCCCCCCTCTGAGTCTACAAAGATTGTATGAGTGTTGTTTGGGGGTGTACTGTAGGCAAATTTAATCAAAGTGGACTAAAGTAGCTTATTTCGTGCTGTTGTTGATGAAAAAGGCTAAATTTTGAAATGTTTGTCCAGATTTTTTGACCAAAAAATTAAATCAAAACAATCAAAAATGCTTGTTCGTCTTCAAAAATAAAATCAACGACACTATTCTTAAAAATTATAACAAATTTTAGCAAAATTGACGAAAATTTAGGCAAAAATTCCGGAAAATGTGAATAAAAACAACGTGAATTCACTCTTCTTTTCTCAGAAGTTTAAGCCTCGATAACTCGCTGTAGAAAACGAAAATTAAAAAAATCTTTTTAATTCCATAATCTACGCTGGACGAGCTTTCTAATGATACCAGTCTCAACTCTCTACGATGAATATATCGAGCGGCGAAAATTCACGGAACAAAAAAAACCCAGTTGAGTATATAGTTCCTCCCCCCTCAAGAGGGTCGGAACAAATATGGCACGTCCGTCTGGGGGGAGGGGGTACAAATAAAATGCACCCACTAAATTGGTGGGGGGCAAAAACGGAAAAGATCCGTTATTTGTTAGATGCAAATAGTTTTAAAAATGAAAGACAGAATTTTTTTTCAGTTACCGACTGGAGCAGGTTTCAGAGTTTTCGGCTGTTTCAGGTTTAGGTCCATTTGGCCTCATGGATTCAAACATTTTTCAGAAATAATTTTTATTGGGAAAATTTGGACTTTTACTTGCTATTTTTTAACATAAAGACCACATATGGCATATGTGGACTTCGCGTTCATTTCTTTGTCACCTCAGCTAGAAAAAAATTGTAACTGAGGGCCATAATTCTCAGAAAACATATTAAACTGAAAGTTGTTTTGTGGAAAACAAGAAAAATTATATATCACAGGGGTCAAAGATCGGTACCAATTTTTTCATCAATTTCACAAAAAATCCATTAGTCAAGGTCTACATGGTTAAATTGACTAAGCTGTGTCCTTTTGTGCGAATATCCTCTTTTATCTCATCAAGTCGGCCTATCAAGTTTTCTTCCTTCCAGTTTATAACACGCTTGTTAAAATCAATTTTATCAAAGGTTTATGAAAATTTTATAATTTCAGCCTGCATTCTGTTCACGTTCACTATTTCTGAAACTTTGAATCTATAAGGTTAGGTGAAAGTAAGTGTAATAACTATATGAAACTATCTCAGACGACGATGAGTTAACCGGTTAATTGTGATAAAAAATGTAATACGAATTTCTAATTTGTAATAACTAAACGCTAAGATCAGAATTAATCTTCGGTGGTATAATTGTTTTGTTTATTGGCACATTAGGTATTTTGACGTTGAGTAAAATAATGGGAAAATCTGAGTATATTTTAATTCTTAATTTCAATTTTTTTTAATTTGCCGGAGCTTATGGTTCCCGTAGTGATAACTCTTCGCATGCTTATCAAGAAATTAGTGTGGCTTTGAAAGTCTTGCTCTTACTCGTAGAGCATCGTCAACATGAAAAGCTGAATGATGTGAGTTGAATGTCAGTTTTATTGTTATTTTTTATCCGAAACAGTTCTCTTGTGTTTTGAATATTTTGACCAGTTTGAGAGTAAATTGGATTACTGAAGCTATTGCGGGTCAATCTGTGGTTGCTGTTAGAGCTTTTTTGCCCAAAAGGACAGCATATGTTTCTAATAAGTTGCGAATTTTGTGAGTTTTTTTCGTTTAATTAACATTAATTGCTTTTTGCATGCTACGCTTTGATAACGTGTTTAGGCATAAAACTGTTAAATTTCATATTCTTTTGTCTGTTCCAACCTTCCAGATTTATTAGGGGGTTAAGAAATTTATAAATTTTTGTTAGGAGGATTTTGGCTGATCTATATCTTTTGCGGACAGATTAAAAAGGTATCATTCGAAAGTTTTTGAAAAACTGAATGCATTGTTTAAAAAGACTTCTAGTTTTTTGAATTCTCGAGGAGATAGTTAAGATAGACAAATGTTCTTCATTTTTTTTTCTTTTGAAATACATATATACGTTTTAGCCATCTATAACAATCAGATTGTTTCAAAGTTTCTCAAACAAGGTGAAGCATATTCAATGATTTAGAAATCAAGTGAAATCTTTTGAAAGAAATGTGCTTTCAGAAAATTTCAAGCACGTTCTGAAAATTCTATTTTCCGACAACGTTTTTTTCAGAAATCGAAAAAACAGAAAACAAATATTACTTTTTATTCAAAAGATTTAATATATACGATCTTTGATTTTTTGAATCAGTTGGAATTGGACAAATTCAGTGTTTTTTAAAGATCCCGCAAAAGTTTTCCAAAAAGTTGAGTGAGAAACTATTTCGAAAATTCAATGTTATTCGAATTTTTTTCTTATTATGTTCCTATTCTATGCTCCACATATGAAGGATATTCTTTTGCAACGTTTTTTGGTTTTTAGTTTAATAGTTGCTGGGTTTCGCGATCACTTCTCGAATAATAATTATCGACTTTTTAATTTTTGAGAAAAACAGTCCTAAGTTTTTCGAAACTTCTTACTTGCTTTTTCACGCCGTAAGACCACTTAATCTCGAACGATAGTTTCTTTCCCCAATGTGTTTTAATTTAGCATATAACTTCCGCACTTCTAAAAAAATGAATTATCTTATCATGATTAAAAAAGCATTGGAAAAAGATTTTTAAAAGTTTGAAAAATTGGAAGTTTTAATAGTCCGAAGTTTAAGCAGTTTCAAAAGGTAAAACTATTTCTTCATTTTGTACGACTGTTGAGCTTTGTACCATACAATTAAGAAACAAAAGCAGAAAACTTTTCGATGGATAGATGGATGATAATAGATGGATCTTTCAAAAAAGTTTTTCAACTTCTTTGAAAATGATTTTTTCCCTCAGAAAATGAAATTCCCTTGAAATTTATTGTTAGCAGTTTTCCTAAAGGGTTTGTTTATCAGTAATAAGTTTTGGGGATTTTTTGTCATGAATTAAAAATGGTTCTGTTTGCTTTTAACGTTTCGTTTTTAACTTTGATCAAATTTTTAAATACAGAAGAGGTATTATGAGTTAACCTCTTATCCGAATAACGCCTGATTTTGTTTTCTTTTCTATTCGTTCATTTTATCACCTAAAGAATTATGATTTAGTGACTCGTGCCGTTGCTTTCCTATTTCGATCGAGCCTGAATGCATGTAGAACATCGATTGAGAAGGTTTTTAAAAACATGTCGCAATTCAGCGTAACAGTAGAAAAGTTTTCACTTTATTCTCCTTATGTCTCTGAAGACTATTTTTTTCTGATTTTAACTTGTTTTGTTTAGATTAAACCAGGTGTATTATTATTAGTTTTCGTCAATTTTTTCAAAATTTAAGTGCGAATGAAGGAATTTATGCGCGAGAAAGTTGAACATCAGTTTTATTGTTTCACAAATATAGCGATCTAGTTGTTTTTCGAAAAAATCTGCTGTGATTTTTCTGATCTTTGATGATCAGCATTTCCCTATGAATAACTAAATTGAATTTATATATCCAATACATTTCTCTGATAAAACAAATTTTTTTTTAATGGGCTGGGCCTGGAAGATTATGCGCAAGCGCACATATAGATCCTCTTTATTTTATATATGGAACGGCTCAATTGCGACGGCCTGTTTATGGTTTTACTGTGCTTGTCTAAAATTGTTGTTGCCTCTTGTTGTGCTGTTTGAAATTTCACATAAAATGGCATTTTGTCAAAATCCATGAATTTATTGTTTTTTAACGGAATTAATGAATTCACTGCCTGTTTCGTGGCGTAACTTAGCCAATCTAGGTTATGAGTTCTTATAGACAAGCGAGTGAGAGATAATTCCAGTGTAATGATCATTTGGGGCCAATCACACTCAAAATATAATTAAATGTTCTTTTTTTCTGACTCAACAATGTCTTCTTGTCGTTACAATAACCTCTAACTCATTTTTTGAATAGGTGAAGTTAAATTATAACCATTGGGTTAAGTTTTAGCTGTGAAATCAGAAATACGTTTAAAAATACTAATTGTTGATCATTGAAATGTGTATTGATTGTTTGAAATCATTTCAGGCTACATCTTGGACGGTTTCCCTTGTCTAAGCGAGGAGTACATGTCCTACTCTGACCAGATGAACATGCTCAAGAACCTGACTCTCAAGCCAGATGTTATTATCAATCTGCGCATTCCAGACATGGACCTGGTCAACAGACGCAGTGGCAACAAAGTGGACCCTATGACTAACATTTCATATCCTAAGGTATCTCTCCTTTCAAGAGACCATTCTTCTCTTCTTCACTTCCATTTTCGTATTTTATCCGAGCTTTTCTTTGATCAGAAATTAGTGCAAATAGGGATTTTACTTAAACTAGGGTAAACTGCTGTGCTCTATATTGTTTGAACATTGTTGATATCATTGCTAACTCTAACGAATCTGGAACCTCAAAGCTTTAAAAACAGATTCTTGAGTTAAAAAAAATTGTTTCTATTTCCAACCAATGTTTGCTGGAGTATTGTTGAAAAATAAGTCAGTTATCTATCTAGTATTTGTGTGCAATCTTTAATCAATGTTTGGTGTTTAGGACAAGTACGCCCCTGAGAAGGGGGAGGGGAAGAAGAGGGGGGACTCTTTGGAGGGGGAGGCAGAGGAGGGTGGGGAGGAGGAGGAAGCGAATGAGGAGGAAGAAGAGGAACAAACACCCGTTGAGGAGGAGGATGAGGCTCGTAATCTACAAAGAAATTTGGGATCTTTTCTGTTTGTGCCCCCCCCCGCTTAGTGGGTGCATATTATTTGCACCCCCAGACTTACGTGCATTATTTTTACATGGTGATTTTCTATGTAATGACACGTTCTCTGTAACTGGAGGAAGCATAACGTACAAATACAAAGCATATTATGTTTCGTGTGTTATACACCATGGTACCAAAAAGCTACGTACAGAATAATTTGTGGTCTTTAACCGTTATTTTTGCTCAAATCGTTTGATTTGCGCTAAAACTGGAAGAAATACGCGAAATCTTGAAGTTTTAAACGATATTTTGAAACTCCGATTTTCATTGACAGAAAGCAAAAGCAACTCAGCTTTAAATCAAGATCTAGGAGACAGTATGCATATAAACGATAACAAAAAAGTAACAAATTCAACGCATTTCCAGCGAAGGCATTGTACGGGTTCCTTGAAGAAATTGAACTATTAGCGCATTTCCAGCGAAGGCATTGTACGGGTTCCTTGAAGAAATTGAACTAGATTTCTTGACAGAAAGCAGACCAAATTCGAGTTCGGACATGTGATCAATTACGTTATTGGGAAAAATACAATCAGATGGGTGCAAACTGTATCTGAGATGCTCAAACAAGCTAAGGATTCTATTTTACATAGAGTTTTGAAAAATAACGGAAAAGCTCAATTTTTAAGACCTTATTTTTCAAAAAGATGATGTTAACGAAGGAATGTGCCTAAAATTCCCGGAAATTCCTTCAACAAAAAGAATGGAATGGTCAAAAAAAAGTTTAGTTCAAGAAGCTGTCGGTGGGGTTTTATTTTAAAAAATAAATGACCAAATACTTGTTTCTGAAGTTTGTTTCTGTCGGCAATGATGAGCGAGAGACTAAAAATTGCAAAGATGAGATCATGGGACTCAGTACATAGAGTGATTGATAGCGAGACAAAAATATTGATTCTTTGTTTTAAATACAAATGATAGAATAATAAAAAATAAGTAGTTGTTTTACATTGTTTCAGTTTGTCAAATTGTTTTTTTTTACCCCGGGAACAATTTTATCTGAATTTGTAAGACTGAGTAAAATAATTTCTGTGGTTCTGAATCTCATGTAGGGAAAATGTATCTGTTGTGAGCAAAATCTGGAAAAATCTTAAAATTTTCGGGCAGCGATTTCCTTTTTTTGCCACTTTTAACCGTGATAATCATTTTTAAAAGCCAACACAGCATAAAAGATGTCCTTTTTTGCAGTCAAAATGGGGAAAATATTTTTATTTGTAATTTGTGAAAAAAATACCAATTCATAAAAAGTTATTTTTAATCAAACGGGAGGGCTGTGCTAGCCCTATGCAGTATTTTTTGAAAGATTTTCGGAAGATACTACTTATAAAAATTCATTTTAAAATTTTTTTTAGCTATTTGCCTAATAGTTTTGTAACAATACGATGACCCCCATTTTCTTATTCGAGAGTTTACTAATGCGAAAAAATTCATAGTTTTTGGACGGGTTTTTGCATACTATCTATCTAGTGTGATTGGGTGTGGTATATTGGAAAGATGCAGAACAAGTTGAATGCCTTTACTATCCTCATTTTCTCCACCAAAAATAGTTTTTCTATCATTAGGATTGCTGTTTTTCGTCAGCTTTTTCTCCCATCAAAATAGGGACCCAACTTATCTTCGGGGGCTAAAAGTGTCTTCACAATATCATCCCTTCGAGAAAAAAGTTTAGTCCCCCAACCGTTGGGTTTTGACATATAAAAAACCAATTTGTAAGCAATTTGGCGAGTAATTCTGAAAATTCTGGAAAATTGGTGAAATTTTGCAACTGTTTTTTTTCTTATCCGTCACCCTTTCCATTATACTGCGTCGACAAATTTATAAGCATAACTATATATTCAAATATTTTTGCGTATGAAGTAAATGGTGTTTGTTTTATTTGTTACAGTACACTGCCTTTGACGAAGACAGTGGTGAGTTAGAAGAAGAGGTCATTCAGCGTCTAGTGACTCGACCAGAAGACTTCCCCGAGAATGTGTCTGCTAGTATCTCCAGTTTCAAAGACCAACTCCTCACCCCTATTGAAGATCTCATGTTTGATCATGATCCTCAGAATCTGATTGAAATCAACGCCATTCTCAATGAAAAAACAGTTTTTAGAGTAAGTTTTAACTAGAATTGTACAATATAATATAAATTAACGAAACCAGTGAACAAAATAGTTGCTCTGTCTCTGATGTTTAGCAAATAATGCAGAAGTTGACGATGCTTTCGTTCCGTCCTGCCATTGTTCCTATGAGGTTGCATGGCTCTGAAGAGGAGGAACTGCCCGAGGACATGGACACTGATGAACTCTTCAGACAGATGGCACCTGTCAACCACCCCGGACCAAGGTAAGTTAACCCCATCCCTACCACTCCCCCCCCCCCTTATTTCAGGCTTGTGTGTTGCAAGGCCACATCATTTGTTGAAACTCTGTAACTTTTCAAACCCATCTATGTCTTGTTTTGCAAAAAAGTATATTGATTAGTTTAAATAGGCCAAAATTGTCTGAACAAAAAACCCATTTGAGTATATAGTTCCTCCCCCCAAGTGGGGACGGAACAATAACAGAAATTGAGATATATTGACCAATTTTCCCTCCTCTCTTTATATCAAATAACAACTTTTCAAAACTTGTTATTTGATATAAAGAGATTAGAGAGGATGGAAAATTGGTCAATATATCTCGATTTCTGTTATTGTTCCGACCCCACTTGGGGGGAGGAACTATATACTCAAATGGGCTTTTTTTGTTCAGACAATTTTGGCCTATCGAGAGGATGGAAAATGAAGAGAAATGAAAGTGGTAAAAGCTCGTCCAGCGTAGAGTTCGAAATTAAAAAGTTTTTTTTTGAAATTCGTTTTTTTTTTCGTGGAGTTATCGAGGTTTAAAGTTATCGAGGTTTTAAATGTGAACACGTGATCTGTGGTTCCTTTTTGTTCACTTTTAGCGTGTTTTTTGTTCAAAGTAACATTTTTTCTATAAAAATTTGAATTCAAAATTACCTTTCACGCTACAGAATTAATGTGTATATTGGTACCTCCGCAGCATAGAGCCGCGATACGGTACCAATATACACATTACTCTAATTCCCTTTATATATCCACTACTCTATATTCACTTCTTTTATATTTAAAATCTATCATTTCTTGTCTCACTTAGTGCAAACCACTAGTGTCGAGCTAAGCTGGTAATTAACTGTTATCAGACGGATAGTTGGGGTTCTATCCCCACTGACTCCAGTGGACCGTTCACAGATACTAGTATAAAACTAGTGTAAAAAGTACGTAAAACCAACTTGCGAAAATTGATGTAACCACTTCGTGGATAACTTGAACAAAAAACCAGCTTAACTCTTTTATAAATTTTAAATTTTGATAATATTTATATAAAAATTAATTGTAAAATCTAAACTCACCTTTACAACTTTTAATACCTTTATCATCAAATGGATCAATAGCTCTTTTATATTGTTCTTTTGTTTCTAAATGGTGTTTCTTACTATCAATAGTAAAATTTGTAACATATTTGTTTTTAGCTGCATATATAGCGTTTTTATAGTCTTCAATAGTAATTTGGTTTTTAATAGTAGCTTTGGTTATACCTTTTAACTTTTTCTCATCTTCTCCTTTAACTTTATTATAACAATGTGCTTTAGCTTTAAGGAAGCAGGCGTCTATAATAGTATCATTAGGTAATTCATCCTTCATCTTACCTAACTCATTATTATGTAAAATATCTTTAATCTTATTCATTTCAGTTTCTATATTACTATCTAAAGGAACATTTATGTTTATAAATATACTTTCAGTAACTGTATAATGATAACTACAATCTAACTCTTTCTCAAAGTAATAATATATAGCTTTATACATAAATAGTTTCGCTTTTTCTAATATAACAAAACCAATATAATTAAACAATATAATCCAACCTAACATTACCTCTTGTTTTATGTACAGCCACTAGATCATCATCAAACTCTACAGCATATTTAAAACTAATATTTTCTACTAATTTAATATATCTATCTACTTCATTAACTAACTCTACATCTTGTCTATTGTATACATTTTCTATTATTTCTCCATAGAAGGCATTATTCATCAGTTTAAAGGATACATTTCCAAATTTATCACCCTTAGCTTTTGCTTCTTTTCTTTTTTGAATTTTAAACTCAATATAAGGCTTTAACCATTCACTCTTACTATACTCTAACTTTTGCTTAATTGTAATATCTTCCAACTTCAAAGCACTAGCTAAATACCAATCTAACATCTCACCATCAATTACATAATCGTTTTTATCCGTTAACTTTAACATTAACAATAACTTCTCATTTGGTTTGTATCCTTTTTTTTATTTTCATTTTGATAGTCTGTAAACTGATCAATGTTAGCCTTTGTCTTTTCTGGAAAGAATGGATATTTCTTTGTCTTTTGTTTCAACTCATCATTATGCTTTACATCAAAGGTGTAGATATAACCTTTTGTGGAGCTAGATTGTGTATAATCATTGCCGTCACATACTTTGATCTCACCAGTAGGTAAAGCTTGAACCATAGCAGAAGCGTATAATGAGTTGAAGTCTAAGTATTTTGGATAATTCTCTTTCCCAGTATACTCAGGATCTATTTCTTTATTTTTACACTTTACATGACAATCACCTAATATTGAAGCTAACCCACCTCTAATACCATGTTGTATTGTATCATAAATATTAACTGTATTTTCTTTATAATATTTAAGTCTAACATTAGTATATTTCAATCCACATAACCAAGTATTTTGGATAATTCTCTTTCCCAGTATACTCAGGATCTATTTCTTTATTTTTACACTTTACATGACAATCACCTAATATTGAAGCTAACCCACCTCTAATACCATGTTGTATTGTATCATAAATATTAACTGTATTTTCTTTATAATTTTTAAGTCTAACATTAGTATATTTCAATCCACATAACCAAGTTAATCCAGGAGTAGAATATGTGTAACAAGGATCTATTTCATAATATTCTAAACACTTATCTCTTAACCTTTCAAATGCATCTACCGATAAAAGTACATCTGTTTTAAGATATAACATCATATAGTCTTTTATTGTTTTACATCCAGTATCTTTCCAACAATCTATTGCTTGCTTATATTCTTTATCTGTAATACCACTTTGTTTCAACTTAGAATAGAATGCTTCCTTAGGTGGTAATGTTGTTTCATGTAGTTTATCTATACTATCAAACCATTCATATGGGAATATACGTTTACTTCTCTCTAACCCAAATTTGTTTAATGTTACACACTCTTTATCACTCAATGTTTTACTTATAGCATCTAAGCTAATTGGATGCAAGAACCTAAACATATCTAATGCTTTTGCATAACCCATATCTATACTAATATAATTCTCATCAGTTTTAGTTAATACTTTATGTCTAATCTTCTTTGCTAGTTTAGTTATAAATAAGTGATTATCATAATTAGTAGAATTAAATGCATATATTGGTACGAATGTATTCATAGCTTGGAGGTTTCATTTATTGTGAGCATAACCTCTAAATTTACCATTTAGATGATCATGATCTCTAACAATGTCATTACCCAAGTTCTCTCTACAATAGAAACACTCAGTAGTAAGTGGAGTAATAATGTCTTCATTAAGTGGAATATTAATTTCAAATATATCTTTAAATAGTTCACTATAATAATTTACTCTACTTATTAACCAATCAACTATATCTTTACCGGAATAACTTTTATACTTATATTCTAATATATCAGGATAGTCATTTTTTATATATAAACCACAAGCAATCGGAATGTGTTTTTTGTTTTTTTTTATACATTCAAAATCATAATACATAGCAAATGGTACTCTGTTTTTATAATGGAACTTATCAAACTTTAGATATTCATCGTTATGGAATGTTCTTCATCCCACATGTTTCTGTGTATTACATAAATCCGAATGTTTATTTAAAGCATCTTCAGTTAGAAATGATACACAACATTTAAGACATGGATAACATTTATGTTTAGATGATTCTCTTAATAAGAATGATACATCTTTACATAGGAAGTAATGATTATCCCAGTATAATATTTTACATCCTTTAGGATCATTATGATTGATTAATACAGGATTAATGGTTTTATTTTTATTTAGATTAAACACATTAAATAATATTTTATCTTTATTCAGTTCTTGTATTTTCTGTAAGTGATAATAATCATAAGGACCTCCGGTCTTGGTTCCCCATGGAGGTGGAAGCTTTGGTTTATTATATTTACTAACTCTATTTGGATCACGTGATGCAGGATGTAGATAAGCAATTAAACACCACAATAAACAATTATTATCAGTATTATGTATATTAAGTATGTATCTAGACGTGAATGGTAACTCAGTAGTACAACCACCAGAAGGATAAAACCTATGTATGGACATAGTTCTCTTAACAAATCTTTGCATGCGCCAACCAGATTGATTCATCTCTTGTTCTTGCATTCTAGTCTCTAGTTCACTATTCAACATATCCAAGTCATGAGGACGATTATATTGTCTAGTCATTAGTCTAAATGTGAATTCGTTTTCTTCTAACTTATCATCTGTAGGTTTTGTATACTTTACTACATCAAAGGTGGTAAACTTGATATGGGGATGTATGCTATACATTTCCTCTTATACATTCAAGAATTTAATATCTTCATAATTACTATTTGTTATCATAATTTGATTATACTTCATATTATGATCTAATCCCAACTCATTAACTTTATCTCGCCACTTCCCATCAACAAGTTTTTTCTGATTAACATTTTCTTTATGTTCATCTGATTCATTGTGTTCATTTTTATTGTTATATCTAGTATTACATATATTGCAATATCCTGAATTATCTTTAGATATGTTACTATTGGTGTAACCACTTCGTAGATCTTCAGTTATATCCTCATCTTTACCATCGGTGAATCCACTTCGCGGATTAACATTATCCAGATGCATCTTCGTTTTCAAATGTTGATCCACACTATATTGGCTTAGAGTAGACTTGCATGTTACACATTCAAACTTACTCCCATTCTTTATTATTTCCCCATTAACTAATCTTACATTATTCCTATGTTTTTATGTGTCCATATGTTTCGCATGTTCAGTATTATTATCCAGATACATATCACAACTATCACAATACTTTATTCCCTCTAGTTCAGGATACTGATTATCTATCTTTTGTTCTACATCTTCATTAGTAACTTTCATTCCATCCTCATTAGCACTCTCAATAATTTTATTTCTATTATATATTCGCTCATTCTTTTTATGTTTAAGTGATTGATTATGCCTATAATAATTCTTTTGAGTTAACTCTTGACTGCAAGCTTCTCATTTAAAGTTATTTGTATTAGGCTTTTGGACATAGAGAAAATCATCAGATAAAGATGATTCTCTATCTGAATCTGAATCTTTAGATTGATCTAAGTCTTTAGATGATTCTCTATCTTTAGTTTGATCTAAATCTGGATAATATTTTGCTTCAACCTTTCGCAATGACTCACGCATATCTTCTTCTCGTTGTTTTAATTTTGTAAGCTGTTTATCATGCGACTCTTATATTTCTTCATTTATTTGATTAAACCTTCTGATTGATTCTGAAGATTTTTCTAATTCTACCTTTTGTCTTTCTTTATCTACTGGTTGAATTTCTTCCCTTGGTTTGTTTTTATTTCTGAACGTTTGGACTTCATGCTAGTAGAACTTGATTGAGCTTGTTCACCACCAAATTGGACTTATCCATGAGATTGAGCTCGCTCACTTCCAGGTTGGACTTGTTCATTCCCTGATTGGACATTTTCGTTAGGACCTTGATAACTCATTTTTATTGTACAAATTTTGAAATATTATACTTATATATATATATATATATATATATATATATATATATATATATTCACAATATAAAAATGAGTACTAAGTGTAAAAAATGTGAAGATAAAGCTTGGTGTTGGAGTTGTGATGGGTGCCAAAGTTAACTTTATTTATGTTTCATATGTATTGAAACTATACCATATAGAGATAGTCACTCTCATATGAGCAAGCATTATAATGATCCCAATCAATATTTAACATGTAGAATGTGTAAGATAAATAAACATATTTCATACTATAGATTTAAATGTTTTAGATGTAGATTATGTATCCATCTCCATAGATATAGATTTGGTCATACTAAAGAAAGATTTAGAGAACATGTAAAGAAATATAATATCCACGAAGCGGTTAAACGGAGTTGTTTTGCAAATTCACCGATAGTGAAACATGGGTGAAGCCCTATCTGCGAAGCAGTTCCCTCTTATTGAGGTCTAATCAGATCAGAATTTCATTCTGAAGTTTAGTACAATAAAACGTTATTTTTATTCCTTATATAATGATTTATCTATGGTAAACCAAGAAGTTTGGGAATGGGCTAAGCCTTTGTTTCACCAACCAAAGACTTCGTCTCCTCCCTGATTATTTAACTATAAAAAATGGCTAAGCTAGATAAACTTATAGAATTAAACAGTCTAGAAAAACAAAAAAGAAGAAATAGATTAGAAGATAAATTAAAACAACAAGAATATTATGGTGAAATAGAAGAGTTATTTGATCCTTTAACTAAAACACTAAATGCAAACAATGAACACAATCTAGCATTAAGTGAACAAACATTAAGAGCAATAGATTGGCAAAACTAAGATGATCCAGCAAGCTGGTTTCCAGATTGGTGAAAACACTTCCAAGATTAATGAAACGTTAAAGGGGACCATAAAGGAAACTCAAGATATAGCACCAGTTTTTGTTGATACAAAGGCAGCCAAAGATCTTCATTTAATGGGGGGTCAAACTAATCCCCAATTAAAATTAAATCTTGTAGATTTGCCTACTAGAAGATATAAAATGAATGATGTTGTTATGACCCTAGAGCAGGGTGCATTTTTAGTTAAGGATAATATATACGAATTTTCAGATGGATCTATTAACTTTCTTACTAAATCAAATGTGACATATGATTATAATATTGAGGAAGATGAAAACAAAATTAAAAGGTTTTTAAAGGATAATAGATATGATGTAGGAAAAGGGGATAAGAAAAGCGCTAGATATAGAACAGCAGAACGTATAATGCGGGTAAAAGATGATGTATTTGGCAGGGGTTTAAATAGCAACCCTAACCAAATTAATTTAGTAGAAAGACTAGAATTATTAATACTACAAACGAAAGCTGGTCATGATGGATTATATGATGAAATGCTAGATATGTCTAAGCAACTTTTATCTATAAATATTATTAATCAAGAGCAACTAGATAATTTTGTTTTTAACTATGGTAAATAAATAATGATGGAAAAACAACAACAACAACAACAACAACAACTGTTAGCTAAAGAAATTATCAGTCCTCAAATAACAAAGTTTAGAAGAGAAAGAATAATACCATTACATAAAGATGAAAAATGGTCAGCTGATTTAATTGATAAGTCATCTATAACTAAGTTTATGTTAACTGTTATAGATTTATTCACCAGATATGCATGGGCTATTCCATTAAAGAATAAATCTGGTTTATCTATAACGAATGGTTTTAAAACAATCCTATCAGAAGGTCCACAGGGTGGCTCTGAAAGTCGAAGACCAGAACAGTTGTGGGTAGATAGAGGTAGTGAGTTTTACAATAAAACATTTAAATCTTTACTTAAAGAATATGAAACAAAACTATATTCTACTTATAGTGATTTAAAGGCTGTGTTTATAGAGAGATTCAATAGAACATTATTACATATAATTAATAAACCAATGTTCATATATGGTGATGGTAATTGGGTAAATATACTAAATGATGCAGTCATAACATATAACAATAGCATTCATTCAACAATTAATAGGACACCAGTTGATGCTTCTATTAATCCTGATAAAGTTAGATATATCAGGGAACCTGCTTCGCAGATTATATCTACTTCTACTAAGATTGAACCAAATTTTGAAGTTGTGATTACGTTAGAAATGCAGATAAATGTAATATCTTTTCTAAAGGTTACGCTTCTAATTGGAATAGAGAACTATTTAAAGTTAATGAAGTTTTGAACACACAACCACTAACATATAAGATAGAAGACATGAATGGAGATAATAGTAGGTAAATATTAAGAACAGGAATTATTAAAATCCGAGTTTTACTTTGAATCTAATAATAAAGTTTTAGAATCATTAAATATATTTCTTAATATAAATGATGACAAGAAACAGACGCAATCAGGCTAAACACCAATCAACATCAACAAACAACTTAACACTGAGTAAGACTCGTTGGTTATTCCTAGAAGATAATGATAATATTGATATGAAGGATACTATAAAATTACAAATGTACATCCTCCGATAGATGAAAAAGATGTTGTTAATAAAGAGTATTGTGACAATAACTTATTATCTTCTAATAATGAAATAGATATTTTAAGTAAAAACATAACTGAGCTAAGAAAAGGTGAATTTGATAAATTCACAACTAAAATATGACAACTAAATGAAACACGAGTTAATGATGAACTAATTAATGAGTTTATTGAATCAGCAAATGAAGTCACAAATACTGTTAACTTTTGTAACAAAGTTGCTGCTGATACTATCTCTAAATATAATTATTTAAAACAAGAATTTGATAATAATAAGTTTAATCAAAATATTACTAACATACATTTAGATGATATGTTTTCTAACGGTCGAAGAGAAATGAAGGAATACAATAAATCTCTTAGAAAAGTTATAGTACAATATATAATAGCTTTACTTTTACAAAGTACGTTAGTTGATAATAAAGAGCGAGCAAGACTTGAGATGCATTATGGTTTTAAACAAGAAGATATAATGAAAGAAATAGAAAGATTTGTTACTAATGAAAATAAGCAAAGCTATGACGGAGTCCATGACCAATCCAACAGCGCCGAGTGAGAGATTACTATATCCAGATTTGTCATCAGTATCAGAACGATTAATAAACGAAAAGATTCAAGCTAATAATAAATTTAACAACAATATTAACAGTATGAAAGATATTAGAAACTATTATGAAACTGAAACTAATAACTATAATAAGAAGTTAAGTAGATATAAAAATTATATTAACGTAGCTGAGATAACAGAAATACTATTATCATCAATAGCAACAACGGCAACAACAACATCAGTTGCATTAACAGGTATAGGATTATTTTTTTTATACCAACAGCTTTTGCTACAGCAACTGTTTGTGGTTCATTATCAAAAACAATTAATACTAAAATAAGAAATAAAATTATACACAATTATACAAGTATTCACAGATGTATATTTTAAGTAAACAGTTTAGCGACAAGTTTAATAAACTATATACTAAATCAATGAATGATAATAAAATAGATAATGATGAATATAATGAATTGGTCAAGGTATATGAAGAATATAAGAAGAACAAGAAAAATAAGTTAAGTGTTTTTTTAAGATTAAAGCTGTTAGTGCCTAGTAATAACAATGTTTTTAGTAATAATAATATTAGTATTAATATTTATAGATAGATATAGAGTTTTAACTAAAACTATAATTTCAGCCTTAGCCATATCTAAATTATCTTTTCTTTGTACCTAAGTATAAACCTCTTCCTTTTTGTACTACCTTTATACCTTCACCAGTAGTTGCAAATTTAATTAAATGAGGTGTGGCTGATAAAGCAGCTCTAGGGTTTCTAGATGCAGCTGCACTTCCTATTTTACTTACTATTTCTAATGCTCTTACAGGATTATTAGCAACTTTTCCGAAGTTAACTGTAGCTCTACCAACACTTTTAAAGAAATCTTTCAATCCCTCAGCTTCTATTGTTGCATCACTAACAGTCATGGACTTATTTCTCTTTCATTTAACACAATTACCCTTTAACATCTTAGTACCTTTTGAAGTAATAAAACCTCTTATGTTATTAGTACCACTATAATGTCTACCACCAACACAATATGAATTAGTTTTAAATTTCTGTAAAAGACTCATTTCTATATATAAAAAATAATGGAAGTTAAAAATTATAATCCCTTTGTTGTTAAACCTAACCCTAAGACTACGGGTTCCACCCGCGAGTGAAGCTCGAAGACTAAGCCCAAGACAAAGCTTAAAGCAAAAGGTTTATCTCTAGAGGACAAAAAGAAATTAGATATTATTTATGCTAGGGGCTTTGTTAAGACATGTAAGAAATAGTTTAGAGCTATGGGGCTTCGCCCGTGTTTCACCATAACAATGTCTATGGGGCTTCGCCCATGTTTCACCATAATTATAACAATGACTATAACTATAACAATGACTATAACTAGGCCTAAGATATAATAGACCTTCGGTCATTAGTCTCTACGAGACTATATCAACCATCTTATTACCATCTTTATTAACACTAATAACCTTTCTTGTTGATACTAATGCATGACATATAACATCTGCAACTGCAGCACTAAAATTAAATTTAAGTTGTATTGGTTGTGGACCTATATGATCACTTTGATATCTAGTATCAAATACATCTATTCTTCAATTACTTTTGAATGATCTATGATTTATATATGGTTTTATATTATGTGGTAGCCCATTATAATCTTTATTAAAGCTAACAATCTCTTTAAAAGCCTCATTATAATTATTAGTACCATGATTAATATTTGTTCTATCCTCGGGATAAAACTCACTACCAATCTTACAATAACATTCAGTAACATTCATTATATCAAATGTACTTGCATCATGAGTTTGTTCATTAACATTATTATTTTCAAAATCAACTATTATATATTGTGGTCTTTCCATACCACTTTCCATACCTAGATCAAACAAGAAGTTAGTAGCATTGGGTACATTCTTATAAAATGTCTTTCATAATAGCTAAAGTCTACATTATTATTTTTACTTAAACCCTTTTGGACAATAATTCTAATGTCATTACTAGGATCAATACTGGGCACACACCATGATATATCTCTAATATCTATATTACCATCATTACCAACTGCATCAGCACCAGCATTAACTCTAATTAGAGCACTATCATTATTATTTCTTTTTAATATTAGTTTAAATCCTAAACCATATATAATCTTTTCTAAATCATTTACGAAACCAAATAGATCACTCGTCTTAATCATCATATACATATGACCTCGTTCTGCAGCAATATGGTCACCTTTAAGTTGACTATCTCTATTACCTTGATTTCTAACAAAACCACTCTCATATTCATCATCAGTACTAATTAATAACTTATACATCAATAGATTAGGATGACAATGATCTATATATTCAATAGTCCTACCACCACTAGTTTCAAGCTTAACTGAACTAAACAATACCATCATACCATAATTAGCTAATCTGATATTAGCATTATTAGCAAATACACCTCCAGCATCATCCGATACAACAAACTCTATCCCTAGATTTGAATCACGCAAATTTGATTGATTCTCTTCTCTATTGAGAATGATATTAATATTAGTATTAACCGTATTCATTGTTGCCAGATTATTAGGTTTAAATTTTATAATCTTACTTTTGTGTATATCATTATTATAACCATAAGTTGTATCCAAATTAAAAATCATTTTTATAATCCAAAAATTTAACTTTAACGAAAGCTATAATTATAACTATAAATATAATCTAATATTTGAATATAAAAAATGACTGACAACTTAATTCTATATGAACTACAAAAGATACATGAAATTCTAACTAAAACTAAAGAAGAGCATACACTTAACTTTAGAATGATAAAGCCAACAGAAAAGTTTAACTTTAGTGAACCTATACTTCGGTGTTTATAATTCGGTGTTTAATGTGAATTGAAGGAACAATCAATTCTTATATGATACCCAAGGTGAAACATGGTCAGTTACCCGTATTTTAGCTGTTATACCAGGTGCATATGAATTAATCGAAATAGCAGATTTAATAAAAGAATAAACTAATGGTAATGTTATAATAGAACCTGATAAGAATACAATGAAACGTTTAATGGAAATAAAGCAAGGTGCAATTAACTTTGACATAGAAAATTCAATAGCCCCATTACTGGGCTTTAGAAAAATAGTATATGAACAAGGTAAATATACATCTCAGAAAATTGTTGATATTATGGGTTTTAGTACTATTAACATTCATTGTAATGTGATATCTGGTGTTAAAGATAATGGGAATAACACAGACATACTATAGGCTTTCACTCTAACAGAACCACCAGGTAACTTGGTAAATATTATACCAACTAATATCTTATATCAAAATGTAACTAAAGATAGAATAGAATATATAGAGTTTCATATTAAAGATGAGTATGGGAGACCTATAGACTTTAATGGCGATGTATTAATTTTACTTCACATCTGGTGTAACCAGCAACTTCGTTGATCTAGTCTAGATATAAACTTAAACTTAAACTCAGACTAAACTACAAAACTCTCCGATTCCAATTAATTCTTAGTTTACCCTTAATATTTTTATTTTTTGTTATATCAATGACAATATAATTATAAGGCTCTTTCCATACCTTATTACTTATATTAGCAAAATCATTATAACTAAGTTTAACATTATTAAACAAATCTTGATATATAGATATGAGGATTTTACCTCTTTGTTCAAATAAAATAAATAGGTTACAATTCTCTCTAGCACTCTGTCTATCTATTGTGAATAGATTTTCATTAAGATAAATCATATTGCAATTATTATGTCTACCCCTACAAAAGTATTCATTAATATTTGGTTCTTTGGCTCTAACATCATCGAATATCATTAGTTTCTTTAAGTCTTTGGGTAGTTGATCGGGAGAGGGTAAATCTTTTATATCTTTTACAAACTCAATATCTGCTTTATCTTTTATTCTCTCTACACCTTCATATTGATCACCAGTAGGACCAATAATGTATAGCTTATCAAAGTATATTCTAGCCAGAATTAGTTTTTTTTAATAAGAATGTCTTACCGCATTCACTAGGACCAGATATTATACATCTAAAGTTCTCAGGGAGTGTAGCTTCAGTAATTATTTTATCATCATTTAGCCATGATTGTAGATCTTCATTTATATTAACAGAGATATTGTTACTAAGATTAGTGAAACCGCTTGGTTTACAACAGACGGAGTCTGTTTGCGGATATTCTTTGTTGTTAGGTTTACCCCTTTGATGTTTTTTATCAAATAGATATATAAAATTATCATTATCATCGTCATTGTTATTAATATTATCATTATCATCATCATTATCTTTAACATTATCATTATGCTTAACATTATCATTATCATTAACATTATCATTAACATTATCATTAACATTTTCTTTATCATTAACATTATCATTAACCTTATCATTATCATTATCATTAACATTAACATTATTAGCAAAGCTACTTCGTAGATCTTTACTACAACCTAAACAAAAACACTCATTATATATTCCTGAATATTTACTTTGATTAACTAGAATACTCAAAGCATTGTTAATTCTAAATCCTCTATCAATAAGATATATCATATATAAACAATAAGCCCCACAATAAGATTCATCATATTGTTGTATTCTTTCATTAGAGCCTAGATCAACATATTCTTCTAAGAATAATGGTGGGGTCTGAACACCAAAACTATCAAAGTAATATGTTGGACCACCTTCTCTTCCTATAACTAAAACCCAATGTGTACCATCAGTTGGATGTAGGTTGACAATAATGTTGAAGTTAGGTTCACTTGTTTTATCTAGAGTCTGATCTCTCATTACTATTTCAATTGGTGTTAGACTTATATCTTTTCCTATATCTTTTATTCTGATATCACTCATAGCATTATTATCAATAGTAAATTTATTATTGAATTCCTCAAAAGTTAGGATAAGCATTTTTAATAGATATAAAAATGGAGACAGGTAGCGCAGTTATTATTTTTATTTTCTTAATTGGAATTTGTTATATAATATATGACTCAATACCAAGTAAATATACAAAACTAGAAGAAAGCTTTGGTAAATTTATGAATAGGAGTCTAGTTAGATTTGAATATGAAAAGTCACCATTACATACTATTGTTTATGGTGGAACTGGTACAGGCAAAACATATTTTGTTAGACAATACTTAAAGTTTTACTTAGATCCGCGAAGCGGTTACACCGATCAAAACCAAAACCAAGACCAAGATCAAGCTAAAAATATAATCATAGTATGTAAAGATGATAGAGATTGGATAGATCCTGAGACTGGTGTGTTTTATATTGGGTTTAATACATGCGATATAAATATGATCACATCAAAAAATAAGTCTAAATTCAAAGATAGTGTAATTATTCTTGATGATATGGGTGATAAGTTAAATAAGGATATAGCTTATTATTTAATAGAAGGAAGACATCATAATATTCAAATGATTGTAATGTGTCATAAACCAGCTCAAATAATTAATACAGCAAGAATGAGTTGTGATACTATTTATTTAACAACTGATAATGGAGCTGATCTATTTAAAATTTTAATGAAATATATAAATGTGAACATAACTTCAATAAAATAATTAGTGAGTTAAATAGTAACTATTATAGTTGTAAAGATGGAATGTCAGATGAACTTCGTTATGGTATAATTAAATATAATAGGAAAGAGAATACTTTTATTATTATTGATAAGAATAGAACTATGATATATGACTCGAGAGTTGGTTTCCTTGATTTAAAAGCTCTTAATATAAAAGATAAATTAGAAAGTGAAGACAAAAATAAACTTATAGCATATATGAAACCACTCATGATAAATGCTACAGATAGAAATACTATTAATCATGATAATTATCAGTTCTATTTTATTAAACTTCTTACATTAAAAGGTATTAAAGTGCAGAATGATGTATTAGCAAAAGAAATGGTTAAAGCTGATGGTTTTAGGTTAGCATCAACTATTTTAGGAATTATAGGTACATGTTTCATGATATATAATTATATGAGTCCTGATACAACATTAAAAACTGCTGGACATTTGGCAACAAGTGCAAGTAATATATTAAATAGAGCAAGTACATTGGTTAATGGGAATTCGTCCATCAGTGGAACTGCTTCGCAGATGTTTCACCATTTTGGATGCTGAGAAGAGCAAATAAAATAGTTTATCGAAAAGCTACAAGGAGAATATATAAATAAAGAGACTGGAATTTTAAATAAAGAGGGACGAAGGTATTTAAACAGACTATATGGAAACAATGAAGAATTTAGAGAAGAAATAATAATTTTTGTTAGAGATAAAACGGAATTAGACCTTAAAGAGATTTTAGATAGAAGATATAAAATTAATACACTCAATACGACGGGGAAGAAATATTTATCAGAGTGTGTCGCGTCTAAAGATAATACTAAAGATGTAATTGAAATCTTGGCTAAATATGTTGGGTATAATTGAAATTTGACCAATTATAAATGGTTATAAAATGTTTAGATTGTAAACATAAATGTGGACTCTTGATAAAACATTAAGTGGTATTTGTATGAAAACTGATTGTTCTTTTAAAGATGAATCTGGATATAACTCTAGCTCTAGTATTAACTCTAACTCTAGCATTAACTCTAACTGTAACTCTAACACTAACTCTAACCCTAACTCTAACTCTAACTCTAGCATTAACTTTAACTCTAGCTCTAACATTAACTCTAACTCTAGCATTAACTCTAACTCTAGCATTAACTCTAACTATAACTCTAACTCTAGCATTAACTCTAACTCTAACTCTAGCATTAACTCTAACTCTATCATTAGCTCTAACTCTAAGTCTATCATTAACTCTAACTCTAGCATTAGCTCTAACTCTAACTTTAACACCAAAATCTTAACTAGAAATTGTAATAAATGTAATTCTGTAAAACCACTAACTGATTTTGATGAGAGTAAGTATACATGTAGAAATTGTACTTCAGCTAAAGTTAATTGTCTATATTGTCCTTCTGTTGTGAGATATGATGGGATAAGAGCTCATGTAAAGAAACAACATTCAGATGTAGAATTAACTAGAGGATTTAGTAGAAGTTTACATCCTCGAAGAGCTATTACCCAAACGGGGGAAAGTTGTTCGTGTAAATATTATAATTTTGTATCATTTCTTATTAATAATGGAATAAATATAGAAAAAGTAAAAGAGAATGTAAATTTATTGAAGAGTATAGACAATTTAAAATAGAAAATATAGAAAAGTAAAAAAATAAAAAATTATTAAAAAATTCAGATAGTTTTTAAAATTATTTAAAAAAGAGGGAAATCACTCTTTAAGCGCCATAAATAGTGATTTTGTACTGGGGCATCACACCGATATGGGCGATTTCGCTCTTGAAGAGTGATTCGCTCTTAAAAGAGGGATTTCGCTCTTATTTTGAAATTTGCTTTATTTTTTTAATAAATTATTTAATTTTGCTATTACTTTGGGTTTTAGCTTAATTATAACTTGACCAAGTAGTAAATAAAAACAAGGATCTTAATATTATATAAATATAGCAAAATTTAAAATTTATAAAAGAGTTAAGCTGATTTTTTATTCAAGTTACACTGAAAAACACTGATCACTGTGTTTCCACCGATCTCAGTGTTTTTGACTGTGCTCTTTTTGTTCAAGTTATCCACGAAGCGGTTACATCAATTTTCGCAAGTTGGTTTTACGTGCTTTTTACACGGTCTCACTAGTTATACTGAAAAACACTAATCACTGTGTTTCCACTGATCTCAGTGTTTCTGACTGTATACCCATCACAGTGTGTCCCATATACAGTCTCACAGCAGGGGTCATCCTTTTTAAGAACTGTGAATTTGGTTTTTTTTATCTCACTTAGTTTCATAGTAATTCATCAGAGTCGGGGACGTTCACTGGAGTTAGTGAGGAAGGAACCCCAAACCTTCCGTTTGCTAAGGCAACTTAACTAGAGTCGATGATTTAACCACTACGCCATGTGAGACAGAAAGTTTTACTTTTAGATCTATTAAATATTGATTAGGGGATATATGAAAATTTTTTTTATTTTAATATTGTTTTCCAATTTTTGTTCAAGTTATTTTCGCAAGTTGGCTGTACGTGCTTGTTATACGGTCTCACTAGTTTTATACTAGTATCTGGGGACGTCCACTGGAGTCAGTGGGGATAGAACCAAACTATCCGTCTGATAACAGTTAATTACCAGCTTAACTCGACACTAGTGGTTTGCACTAAGTGAGACAAGAGATGATAGATTTTAAATATAAAAGAAGTGAATATAGAGTAGTGGATATATAAAGGGAATTAGAGTAATGTGTATATTGGTACCGTATCGCGGTTCTATGCTGCGGAGGTACCAATATACACATTACTACTGAAAATGAGGTTTGTAATTAACGGAATCTTGATGTGAAAGGTGACTATTCTCTTAGTGACCTAAAACAATGTAGTGACCTAAAACATCAATTTGGTGTTCCTAAAAGACGAAAGGCGATTACAACGACTAGTTCTGGTCTCATAGGGAAATTGACTATCAAAAACTTTATTTGAGAGCTGTTTTTTGAGAAAAATTTTTATATTTTTTTGTGTTTTAGGTCAAGAGAAAGAGAATTGTCCTTCTGTTGTGAGATATGATGGGATAAGAGCTCATGTAAAGAAACAACATTCAGATGTAGAATTAACTAGAGGATTTAGTAGAAGTTTACATCCTCGAAGAGCTATTACCCAAACGGGGGAAAGTTGTTCGTGTAAATATTATAATTTTGTATCATTTCTTATTAATAATGGAATAAATATAGAGAAAGTAAAAGAGAATGTAAATTTATTGAAGAGTATAGACAATTTAAAATAGAAAATATAGAAAAGTAAAAAAATAAAAAATTATTAAAAAATTCAGATAGTTTTTAAAATTATTTAAAAAAGAGGGAAATCACTCTTTAAGCGCCATAAATAGTGATTTTGTACTGGGGCATCACACCGATATGGGCGATTTCGCTCTTGAAGAGTGATTCGCTCTTAAAAGAGGGATTTCGCTCTTATTTTGAAATTTGCTTTATTTTTTTAATAAATTATTAAATTTTGCTATTACTTTGGGTTTTAGCTTAATTATAACTTGACCAAGTAGTAAATAAAAACAAGGATCTTAATATTATATAAATATAGCAAAATTTAAAATTTATAAAAGAGTTAAGCTGATTTTTTATTCAAGTTACACTGAAAAACACTGATCACTGTGTTTCCACCGATCTCAGTGTTTTTGACTGTGCTCTTTTTGTTCAAGTTATCCACGAAGCGGTTACATCAATTTTCGCAAGTTGGTTTTACGTGCTTTTTACACGGTCTCACTAGTTATACTGAAAAACACTAATCACTGTGTTTCCACTGATCTCAGTGTTTCTGACTGTATACCCATCACAGTGTGTCCCATATACAGTCTCACAGCAGGGGTCATCCTTTTTAAGAACTGTGAATTTGGTTTTTTTTATCTCACTTAGTTTCATAGTAATTCATCAGAGTCGGGGACGTTCACTGGAGTTAGTGAGGAAGGAACCCCAAACCTTCCGTTTGCTAAGGCAACTTAACTAGAGTCGATGATTTAACCACTACGCCATGTGAGACAGAAAGTTTTACTTTTAGATTGATTAAATATTGATTAGGGGATATATGAAAATTTTTTTTATTTTAATATTGTTTTCCAATTTTTGTTCAAGTTATTTTCGCAAGTTGGCTGTACGTGCTTGTTATACGGTCTCACTAGTTTTATACTAGTATCTGGGGACGTCCACTGGAGTCAGTGGGGATAGAACCAAACTATCCGTCTGATAACAGTTAATTACCAGCTTAACTCGACACTAGTGGTTTGCACTAAGTGAGACAAGAGATGATAGATTTTAAATATAAAAGAAGTGAATATAGAGTAGTGGATATATAAAGGGAATTAGAGTAATGTGTATATTGGTACCGTATCGCGGTTCTATGCTGCGGAGGTACCAATATACACATTACTACTGAAAATGAGGTTTGTAATTAACGGAATCTTGATGTGAAAGGTGACTATTCTCTTAGTGACCTAAAACAATGTAGTGACCTAAAACATCAATTTGGTGTTCCTAAAAGACGAAAGGCGATTACAACGACTAGTTCTGGTCTCATAGGGAAATTGACTATCAAAAACTTTATTTGAGAGCTGTTTTTTGAGAAAAATTTTTATATTTTTTTGTGTTTTAGGTCAAGAGAAAGAGAATAGTCACCTTTCACATCAAGATTCCGTTAATTACAAACCTCATTTTCAGTCCAATGATGACCAATGAACAGAAAATTAGCTTTGAAGAAATCGCTCATATTTTTTTTGGCTTTGACTGAGAGTGTTCGCAATTTTTAATGAAAATTTGATTTTCTTTTTGAGATTTAACTGAATTTTTGAAGTCGTATGCCATGGACACGTTGATTGAAAGTGCATTAAATTTCCCAATGGGCATTAATTGAACCTCTCTAGCGTTTTGAATGGACAGTTAATTGTTGTTAAGAGTGTAAAAATAATTTTTGAAATTTTTTTTGGACGTTAGCCAATCTTAAATTTACTTTTGCGAACTCTAAGTCAGTCTCAGTAATGTCAGTACCCCTTTTTTCTTCTGTTTTCAAAATTAATCTGGTCAAAAAAAATTTGTTGATTAAATGGCTTTGACGCTTTCTTCTGGCACTTTTCTGACGAATTTTTTGTTTTACCTGTATTTGTTCTTGTTTTCATAGTCATAAGATTTATTATTGTGTCTTATTGAAGACTGGTCAACGACAAACAGCATTTTCTTCCCTTCTAGGCGTAACGTAGCGTATTTGCTGGCTTCCGTTGAAAGCTATTGAATTTAATGTCGTTGATACTACGTGTTTTCTCGATATGTCAATTAATTTTCTCGATATTAAGATTTCGTAGTTTTAAAATATTTGTTCATGTTTGTTGATTTTTTGAAGTCTTATAGTTAAAGAAAGAAGAATCCTATTGTTTTCAAAAAATTAATTGAATATTTGACTTCAAATTTTTGTCTCATTTTTTAAAGAATTTGCTGTTTCTTTATTCTTTATGTAGTCGTAAAATGCTGAGAGGTCTCATAAGCTTCTAATTGAGGGTTGAATGATTGATTTTACTCCATGCAGTCAGTTCATTGCGAGTAGTCTTAAACTTTATGATGTTATTTGTTTTCAAATTTGTTTTTTTTGTTTGTATAGTTTTTGGTATAGTTTTTGTTTTCTTTTCGTCACTTTTAACTTTTTCTTTTTCTCGTCAATGAGAGGTCGCATCAAACTCCTTTTAATGGGAATTTAAACTTTCTATTGATGTTATGTCGTAACTGATGTTTTGTTTGTGGGACAATATGCGTTTTCATAAGTGTTTTGTGAGTGGTCAATATTTGTGGTTTATTCTCTTTTAAGGCATTCGCGTAATAACAGAGCCCAATTATTTTCAAATGAAGTCCAAGTTAACTTATTTAATTTTTCAGTATAATTTTAGCTCAATTGGTATTGAAAACAATTGAAATCAAAAAACTATATTTAGATAATTGCTAATGATTTTTTATGGCTTCAATAATTTATGTTTTCGCAGACTATTTGTAATTTCTTGAGCTTTTGTTCATTTTAGTACGTTTCTTTGGCATAGTCTAACCAAAAACAGGTTCTATCAGGTTCGTTATGCATTTTTAGTAAATATTTTAAGAACTATTTGTTAAAAGCTAATATTTTTTAAGACGTTTGAAATTATTTGGTTTAAAAAATGGTGATAGATTTTTAAAAATGTTGATAGATTTTTGAATTTCGCCTTATTATTTTTTTAACCTAGTCTCATTAAGGAGAAAACCAATCTGCTGTATAGTTAAGATAAACGAAATTTTGTGCAGTTAAGATTTTGTCTGACTGCATTTTGACGTCGTTTACTAGGTGCTTTTACATTTAGATATTGAGTTAAATGCCGTTTCAATTTTAGTTTTCCTTATTTTGTTTGTTTGTTTCTCGAAATCTTTTTAATGGCAGATCTCGTTAGCTCTATAATGAGGCGTGACATTATGTAATTCAATTAGTAGTTTGGGTGTGAAACTATTTTTTAAAACTCAAACATCTGTTTTGGGTTATCTCTTCATTTGCTTGACAATTAAGTCAAAAATGTAGATCAGCTCGGGTCGGAACTTCATGTGCAAACGCACCTTAACGAGCCTCCTTGTTTCATATCGATTATCAGCATTCTCATCAATTCAATTCTTTATTACAGTTATTCCTCACAATTTATCAAAAACGTTGAAAAGTTCAACTAATACTTTGAAAATTTTGCAACATTTCCTTTTTATAGATTATTAGATCTGTAGATTAGATCTATAGATTTGTAGATTATTAGCGTCCGTTTTTCATTATTACATTTATATAAATAATATTTGATAATTTTGGTTGCTATATACGGCTGTTTTGTGCTAAAATATCAACCATTTGCATTACAAATGGTGCGTTTATGTAATCTGCAGGCATTGGACATCTGGAATGCTTACGGTTCAATACTTTGACTTGTCCAAAGGGATTGTCTCTTAGGCCTATCCAGAATCTCTCAAAATTTACTGCGGTATAAAATCCCCGTATTTGACCGGAGATTGTTAACGAAAAAATGAGAGATCTGAGAACAGCATTAGGAAACGCTTTTGACTTTGTTCTTGTTCCATAGGTGGAGATGGAGACGAAGTCAATGGGGTAGATTCTGTCCTGTGTCTCTGAGGGAGGGCAACATTCTCTGGGGCAAGCCTGACTTCGGAGTATCGTAAGTGTCTTTTTCACCATTACCAAATTTTAGTTTTTATCTCTTAACTGTCTGGATAAAGTGAGATCATGACACGTATGTTGCGTCGTGCAATTGTTCTATTATTTTGGGTCTTGTTGATCTTTTTTTGCGATTTTTTGTTGGATTGTTTTTAAATCTCAAACATGTAAATTAAAATAACCTCTTGGTTAATGTTCGAAATATTTCGCAAAAAGACACTCTGGTTTTGTTTATTGCGGTTCGGTTTGTTCGATTTACTGTAGGCTTCGATTTGTCGTACTGATTTGATTTTTTTGTCGCTGAGAAACGGTATAAACTGATAAATCCTGAAGTGCACTTCTTTATTCACTACTGTTTTGCTTGTCTTTTTTATTGCTCTGTGTGCGTACGGAGGTCGTTTTAGGTTTCTTGACAAGATGTTTTTCCTGGCGACGGAGGAGGCGATGAAGAAGTTCTTGGCCAATCCTCGCCCCTTCCTGCTACCCCCTCAGCCCAGACCCCCCTGTAGGTTCAGTGTAATGGGACCGCCGCTTAGTGGAAAGACAACTCTCAGCTACATGCTGGCTAAGAAATACGGAGCATACGTAAGTTCGGATCCAGACTTGAGTTTGAGTTAAATTGGATCATATATTTCTTGTATTTTGAACGCGAACAATATGAATATAATTGTTAGACAGTCTTTGACAATATGATTGCATTATAAAACCAGTGTGAACCTATTAAAATTGAAATGATGTTTGGGCGGGGGGGACCTGACAGTAGTAAGCTGGCGCATATGCTGCAAAAATGGATCATTTTTTGTTTCGAACCATAATCTGTCACTCGCAAGTCTGTTGTGCTAACCTTTAACGCAGCGCTGCTCTTAAGCTCTTGAACTTAGACATCTTTCATAATCCGTTTTCTTGTTCTTTACTGTTCCTCAAGGCTTCATTTCTCTAGCCAAGTATACGTTGAACAAGTAGAGCTTCTTGTCATGCTATGTCAATCTCATTTTATGTACAATATGCATTCGGTTGTTATCTCAACCTTGCAACAACCTCTCAATCTACGCTTTAGTCTGACTTCGGAATGTCAAAAACCGTTTACGGGCCGTGAAACGAAGAGGAGCAAACTCTTTACGGGCAAAACTATGGTGTTTATGCATTATCAAGTTTGCTTATTTTCAAATTTGCTCATTTTCAGAGCTAGCAACACCAAGTTTTTTTCTGGTCATGTCATTGGGTAGTGAATAAGAAACTAAATATCGAGTCCTCTAACTTTTCACGCTTTCTTGAAATTTCCTGAAACAATGCTTATTTAAAAGAAAGGGTTTAAAAAAAAACGGCGTAAAAATATCCTCAATGTTTGATATATTACCTAAGTATCACTCTAAATCACTGCTCAAGTCTACCTCTTATTTGCCATGCAATTTAATACTAGAGGAAATAAAAATTTGAACTTCCAAAAAAAAACGTTGAAAAATGTAATATTTTAAACGAATGAACTTTTTTTCCAAAAAATATTATTTTTTAAGAGCGACTTTTTGCTGATCTCCGCGTAATTGTAATGAGAACACTGCATAAAATTTGCATCAAATTTTTTTTGTTTTTTTTTCTCAAAGCAAATTTCATTTTTCTTATGTTGTCTGCATGACTACAGAAGTTATGATGCTCACTGTGTAAATTGGTTTGTTACATTTTCATTATGTTTCACATAAAATTTGTGAAAATAAAGACAAATTTTAAAATTTTCTTCAAATTTTAAAAGTTTAGTTTTGAAGAAGTATCGACAATTTCTTCCAGTAGGTACCAAAGGTAGCTTGGTTTTAATCATCCAGAAATGACTGAGTTGCGTAAATTGGAACTCTTAAACTATCACGGACTGAAATGGTGTTATGGTGATGCCGATTATCTTGGACTTCTCAGAATTTCAAACTCTTTACCAATATGTTATCAGCTTATTGAACGAGACCTGAGATTTTTTTTCTCCATTGTGAATAACAGGAATTGCCTCAAATTTAACGATTTTTATACATTAGTGACAAAGGACGTGTGTTTGCGCGCTGGGGATCATGAAAGGTTATTAGTCTCGCTCTGTAAGAAGACTTTGACGAAGAAATCGTTTTTCTTCAGGAGCAAAAGAGTAGTAAATGACGCAGCAGATGTCCTAGGACTAAAACTTTCCTTGTTTTTATCACAATCAGTTTCCAAATCTGACATAAGGAGAGGATTAATGAAACTGAGAGACCAAAAATTTGACTCTAGTAATTCATGCTCTTGGAAGATCCGCTGTAGATGCAGAAATTGTACAGCATAAATTTCAGGTTTATTCGTTTTTGTTTTATTTGTTCTATGGCATCCGTTTTGTGTACATTTTTTAGCTACTTTTGTATCCCTTAAAAGGTAATTCAAGTCTTTTACTGCTACTACTACTATTGAAGTCATCTTCAATATCGAAATGTTTAAATATTTTACTCGAAATACTCCCGACGTGAAAAATTCAAAAACTGAAATTTCCTTTTTTTGGATTTTCGTTTAGCTCACTATCCAACAACTGGTTGTCATAAAATTGCTCACTGATCCATCTAATAGATAATAGAGATTCTGGTAGCTCGACAGTTATCAAACTATTTTTTTCCAGTGCCTCGCTTCATTTTATTTTTTTCAAGTGCTGTAATCTCAAAAATACAAGAAATTACCTCAGACAAAACTTGTGTAGATTGACAAGAGTTCTGTGTTTATCCAGCTACGGTTTTCCTCGGATTTTTTTTGTGTTGGCAGGTGTTGGATGTGAACAAGATAATGAAGGGTAAGTTTGCGGAGGCGAGACAGAAGGCAATTGAGGATGCGAAGATGGAGGCCACAGAGCAGGCTATCACTCAAGTCAAGCAGCAAATTGAAGCAGCTATCTTAGCCGCTAAAGGTCAGTTCTTCCTTGATTGATCGTTGTTTTTTTTGAGGGCTTCAAATACCTTTTTATCCTCAAAGAAGTTGTTAAAACTCAATTTCCCTAAATATCTTCTTGCGATCTGGACTAAAACAGTATTTATTGACGATGAAATTGCAGCTATATATTAAACAACTAAGTTTTTAAATCTTCTATGTCGTTGTTGCCCCTCAGAACGTTATGCGCCACCCAGCTATAGAATGCGTGCCATTACATAGTAAATTAATCATGTGGTATTATAAAACTATACATCTTGGTTTATAAAACACATGGTTTGCACTCACTGAACGGGGGGGGGGGGGTCACAGATTGAGAATCTCCTGCCCGGGTCGAGGTTTTTGGGTAAATTTTTGAAAGAAATGCGGTGAACGCGATGAATTTTTGTAAGAAATGCGGTGAAAGTAAATATTTCACCGCATTTCTTACGAAATTTCACCGCCAAACCTCGACTCGGGTGTTTAAAAAATATACATCTGTAACATTATACGGGATTGCTCCAACTGTGTCATTGCAAAGTTGAATCAAGTCATTTGATGTCATTTGACAGCGTTGGAACGAAAAACGAGAAGGAGGAGGCGTAAAAATGGTAAATTTGTTGATAAACTAACCAAAACTTCTTATCATCCCTGTCCCTCTAACTTGAAATATGTGATCCTGTACTTCTTGTTTAAACTTAATTGGTATCATTGAGTTTATTCACATGTTCCTTTTTATTTTTGAACACGTCCTGTAACTTTTGTCCACGTTGACCTGAAATTTTCTCTCTCGCTCCCGTGAAGAAATTGTAAAAGGTATTCAGAAATTAACAGGGGCAAGTTATTTTGAATCACTCTCGAACACCATTTATCGCAATTTTTTGAATCGTGAATCTTTTGAAACTAGATTTTTTCACGTAAGATTTTGTCTGATCGCTTTTACCTTTGCTAATACAACAGGATAAAAGACTTCAACCGAAGGGCATTCAATCCTGCTGTAGTATTTTAGATTTTAATTGGCTTTTAAAGTTTAGGTACACCGAAACTTCTTTGAAGGCACGATTGTACGTTTTGAACGGCTATTTTGACCATTTTCAAGATAAGTTTATTGGGTTCTTTTTTCAAAAAAAGAAAAAATTAATTTAGCATCGCTCACAAAGAATATGTACAGAATGACAAAAAATAAATCAAAACGGCAAATTTTGAAATAGGATGAATCGATAACAAAGTGTATTGAATTACAAGCTAGGAAAGGACACGAAACTGGGTCGTTCGGCTTATTTCAGATCGTGCCTTGAATGATACAATATAGGTCATAAAGTTTTTTTGTTTTAGAAATTATTTTTGGGATGTTTCAATAATTTGATTTTAATCATTAAGCCAAACTTAAATGCTAGATTTTAGCAATTCAATACTACTGTCACATTTGTGCGGCATAATCAAAATCCAGACTGTGTTAACAATAGAGAGAGAGAGAGAGAGAGAGAAAAAAACAGTTCTTAATACAAATGCAAAATCATATTTTTACCGCAGAAATGAAATCACGGTGCCTTCTATAAAAGGCACCGCCGCAATTTTTGCTGAGATTTTTGTTTTTTTTTGTAAAGGAAGCACCAGGAGTAACTGGACACCCTCTTTCTAATAGGTTCATGAAACCAGTCACAATGAAGATTTTAAACGTTCCAAAATTTCAAAAAGAAATTTTCTATGAAGAGTTCACTCATCATATTGTTTGTCTGCCGACAGTAACCTTCTTTTGACAGCTCTTGATTGCTTTAAGTATAGTTGTCTCTAATCGATGAGCAGCCGACAACAAAAATTTTTGTTAGAGGCTTCAACGTCAATAATCGAATTTTTATGCAAAATATTATACAGTTTATTTCCACGATATTTTGTTGAGCGCAGCAGTTGATCATTTTTTGTTTATGGAATACTGAGATACATTTTATACCTGAGCGACGCTCTCTTTTTTAAAGGATTTAAATTGAATTACACGCATATGCTTCTTTGGATGTTTTTAATAGGAACAAGGGTTGAAAAAGATGTACATCCATATACCAAGAAGCCATATTAAGTTTTTGTCGTTATACCATTTTGTAGTACTGTAGCAATAGTTTATGATGAACGTGATGCCTTAACTTGGATAAATTCCGCAATGTCTGCTGATTTTCTTGGCAATACAATAAACATACAGCTTAATGGATAGGTTTATTATAAAGGCTTCTCTTAGATAAAGATATGAGCTTTCTTTCACTAAAACACCGTCTAAAAGGCGGGCTAAACTTGAGGCCTTTCCTAATGATATATTGACTTTTGCTATCTTTAAATTTTTCGTTTTTTTTAATTGTCATCGGGCCGATTGGTCACCGATTCCATGTCTGATGTTAGTTATCCAGGAGAGCACTTGATGGAGGTCAGGTTTTCGTCATCAGCAAAATTTTGCTATTGTTGCACACAAGTGGATTATTTAGGTCCAAAAAGGAGAGAATCTAGCATTGAGCCTTGCGGTACTCATTAGCTAACTGGTTTCTGTTTTGAGAAAACGCTATAGCAGGAGACGCACTTAATTCAAATTTTTAACTAGCTCATCAATCCTCTTTGCATGGTCTTCTTAAGCCAGTTGAATCAAACGTTCGTAACAATGGAATGGTTGATACACAAGTTTTTTTTGATAAGTTCAAGTATAAAATGGTCATGTGATGCGGTGTAAAGATCTCTTAAGTTTTCCCAGAGTTCTGCAATAGGGTCGATTGCGGCTTGCTTTTTGGAAACTTAATTAGCTTTTTATGAAAAATATTAAAACCTTCTACAAATTAGTAAACTCTGTTGTACATTGTACACTGGTCTTTTAAACACTTTGCTGAAAACCATGATCTCAGAAATGGGATGATAATAATCCAATTCACTTTTTCGATCTTTTTAAGAAGTGGTTTTATAACTGATTGCTTGACTTCTGATGGGGAGATACCCGCTTTAAATGCATTGTTGATAATAGGAGACAAAACAGGCACTATATGCTGTAAGCTTTTTTGATCAAAACCGGAGGAGGTTTTGTTATCGAGATCGTCAATATCATTGTTTTTTTTCCTTATTAGTTGTTGCCCTCAGCCGAATCAAAATTGATTAAATTATGAGAACTGTGTAGCACTGAAATTTGATTCTTCAATGGTGCCACACAATGATTCGGCAATGTATGCGAAATGCTTATTAAAATTTTTCTGCAAACTGTTAGTAGTCAATATTGAATAAACTGCTGCATTCAAGCATAGATGATCAATTCAACGCGCATCAATACCTTCAACTCTCAAGTCTTTCAAAAGTTATTAGATTTGTCTTGTATCACCAATATACCTATTGAATTTTGAGAAATATTTTTTAAATTTCTTTCTGCTCGTACTCTTTAAGTTCTTTACAAATTTGGATGTACTGGTTTTCTGCTTTCTTCCTCTTTTGGTGCACTTGGTTGCACTTTTCTTTTGACTTGATTATCTCGTTGGATAATATTTTTGATTGAGTGAAATCCTTAGATGGAAGGTTTGCGCGTGTTGCGCGTTGGCCAGCGTTGAGTGAAAAGTCTCAATTTTAGCTGTTTGCTTGGTATTAAAAATAAGAACAATGCATTTGCGAATATCACTTATGTATTCAATTGCTTTTGGATATTGGTTTCTCTGAAAGTTTTTGTTTTTCCGTTAGAGTCTTTCTCTGATTTTATATTTGCTTGGAGGAGAACAGGAAATTGATTTCTCTAATTTTCTTGCACTAGGATTTTTAAAGATGTCTTTTCGAAATCAAAATGTTTGCAAATAGCATGATCTAAACAACTTGTTGCTTAAGAGGTTGCAGCATGTTGCTTTAAAATGTCTATATTGATGTCTCCGATAATCAGAATAGGAAATTTCTTTGATAAACTTTTTTGAAAACAGGTCAAATCTGTCGATAAAAATCAGCTTGTTTGCTCTCGGCGGATTATAAACCACAATGATTATAATTGTATTGCCTTGTTAGGACTTTTAGGAGCAGTGATTCTTCAAATGAATAGCAATGTTCATCCTCGACTGTGACGTCATTTAACTATTGCATCATTTCACCTCCTCCACGAGCAACTCCATGTTTGTTAAACACTTTGTAAATGGGAGGAGTGAAGCTGTTGGGTCCATCACCAAGGTTTAAACATATTTCAGTGAGGTGAGGGGCAAGATGCCTGAAGTCGTTGTTGACTCAGTATAATTGCCTCTAGATCGTTATACTTTTTTCTGAGAGAACGAGTGTTAATATGTAGCAACTCGAGTCTTCAGCACGAAAAGCATTACATTTGGAGATATTTGTTTATTTTTGACTGCACAAATTTTAGGACTTGTGGAGCTGTCGGTCATACCCAGCACACTGCCAGAGTAGACTCTCATCTTCTCTCACTTAACGAGTATTGTTTGTGAGCAAATTGTTATAAGATGATGCGTCAATAATTGTAGCTTGATACTGTGAAGCTGTTTTGTTGAACTATTTGAATGCGCTAAACATTCACGTCCATTGAATACGATGGTTCAAAGTTACAGTGTCTTCGAGTAATCTCCTCAATTGCAATGTTTTCAAAAATTATTGACATTTTTTTGGTTCGTTCCTAATTAAAATCTCTTCTCCCTTCGTTGTTCGTGACTTCAATTTTTGCAGGAAAATTGTTTGCAGAATTTTTTGATTGCCCTAACCATTCACTTCCCTTGATTACGATGGTTTAAAGAGTCCTTGTTGTCGAGTCCTCTCCTTAGTTGCAATGTTTTCAAAAACTATTGACATTAATTTTTGTTCGTACCTAATTAAAATCTCGTCTTACTTCGTTGTTCGTGACTTCAATTTTTGCAGCACAATTGTTTGCAGAAACCTTCAAATGTTTCTCGGTTAGAGAAGACTTCAAGATTTCTCTGTGTTTTCAGGAAGGCACTCTTTCACGGTTATATATCATTGGTTTCTTCTGTTATTAGTTCCATAGAGGATTTTTTTTGTGATCTCCACAGAAAGTTTTCAGCGAAACAAACAATTTTAACAATCACCGAGCACTGACCTTCTACTCCACTTTTTCCAAAAATTAAGGCAGTATATTTCAATTGAAGATATTGTTGATGAAATCGATTACTTGGTGTTGCAGCGTCTCGTTAAATTGTTAATCATAGGGAAAATGGCTGAATATGGGACAGCTCATTAGGTACACAATATGTTGTTAGATACTCGATTTCTTGATAGATTGTAAATGTTTAGGAAAAATTTCCATTGTAGAAATTCAAGATAAGGTCCTAAAATAAAATCGAAGATTTCAGTTTCTGTCTGTGCATTTTTAGAGTTTTTTGGAAAGTTTTTCATTGTTGCACTTAAAATTCACGGATATAACCAAAGGTTGGACACTTATATGTCAATCCATTTGATTGAAATCACGTATCATTTGAAAATTTAGGTAATATAGAAAATTTACTTTTTGCTGTCGGATTTTATGCGTAAAAGTAAAAAAAAGTTGCTTAGCTTTTTTGTTTGCGGAAAATTGATTTGTCCGTTTTAAGAAAAAGTTAATTAATTCTTTTTTGGTTAGCAAAACATTTCTCATTAATTATTTTGATATTCGACCTAAGAGTGGAGCCTTTTGCTGGTTAAAACGTTTTTAATAGTACTTCCAAATAGAGAGATCTTTGACGTCATGAGTGTTTGCCACTATTACATCTGTTCTGTTTTTAAAACAATTACCTATAGATAATGAATACATCTTCATACCATTCGAGGGCGGTCATCTATGGCCATAAGCCCAAATTGGAACAGAAAAAGAAATTTTCTTGTCTGTTTATCTGTATTGTACTTAAAAATGGCGTGTGCATCAGAGAAATCTATTCTTTCTTTCTTTCTTTCTTTGATTTTTTTTGTCTTTTTCAGCTGAAGAAGAGGCCAATGCTGCTGCCAATGCGACCAATGAAGAGGGAACCGAAGAGGAAAATAACGAGGACACAAAAGGTATTGTCGGATTAAAATTGTTTCCATTTTTCAACTGCAAAGTTTTTTCACAAATTGGTGTCCGCAACTATAT
Organism: Convolutriloba macropyga; assembly: GCF_964194025.1. Classification (NCBI taxonomy): domain Eukaryota; kingdom Metazoa; phylum Xenacoelomorpha; order Acoela; family Convolutidae; genus Convolutriloba; species Convolutriloba macropyga. The sequence goes on from NC_134475.1 coordinate 66,109,255, forward strand.
GTTTAAATGATATTCGATTGAAATTCATCTAATTCTTCAAAATCTTCAGCTATTAAGTTTTTTGTGATTCATTGTTGATTTAATGTGACACTTGTGCATTGTTCAATTGCTGAATGACCAGTCTTTTGGTATTTCTACATGTGATCTGTCAAATAGAATTTCTCAATTAGGTTTCACGGTGAATTAAAGATCAATTTCCACCGTCTAAGTATTCACATTTAATTTTTTTTAATTCTCATTTTCTTTCATAGTAGATTTAGAGGGGCTATAATTTCGTGGCGGGGGGCTATAATGGAAAGACCCGATTTTGTTATTAAATCTTATGACGTCATCAGTAGTTTGTAATTTTTATTATTAAACCTCTACAGACGATGAGGAGGAGGAAGACGAAAGTGGAGGAGATGAAAATGAAGCGGAAGCTGTCGAGGATTCCACTGAAAAAGCGGATGCTGCTCCTGCAGATAGCCAACAGGCTAATGCAGAATCCGCCAAAGCCAATGAAGAAGGTCGGATATTGGTCGAATCAGTTTGAAATCGGGTTCTAATGACCTCAAAATAAAATTGTACTTCGACTAATTGCGGCTGATTTGTTTGAGAGTAAAAGAAAACATGACCGAAAAATTTCATAGTCGTAGAAGATTTCTTGACCTTTTAACCTGAAGTTGATGTGAACCGCACTACTTTTAACAGCATGATAACAACTGTGTTCTGCTTTTAACCCCTTGTTGTTTCAACTCTAACCCTGATAAAGTAATTTCTCTATCAATTAACGTGACTTGTTATTCTTTAAAGCATTATAACTCCCACTGGATGGGATAAGACTAACTAGTGGCAAAATACCCAATGTGCCTAAAGGTAACTATTGTATCTATTACATTTGTGCCCCCCATTTACAAAGCACTTGCCATTACATAGTAAATGGTTATGGCACTTGCGCTTGGGGGTGGAAATAATATGCACGCGGTTTGATGCGGGGTGGGGGGGGGGGCTCAAACAGCAAATACCCGTTCTTTTTTATCTCATTCCGTGACGTTAATCATGTTTTATTGACTTCAATTACTTGAACAGACATCTCTGTCAATGTAATCCGGTAAATGAAGTAAAAAAAGTTATAGCTATTTTTTTCTTTAGAAGTTGTTGACACATTAACTAAATGTTATTGATCTTTTGACAACTCTTTGTTTACTACTCTTGACTTCACGGCTAATGGACAATTTTTGATCTAAAATCTTAGAGTTTTTTAATTTAGCAATATTATTTGGCAAAAAGCTGTTTTTGATCGAGCATATTTACTACCACTTCTAATTCTTTTTAGTTTAAACGTTTTAAGATTAGAGCTGTAAGCAGTGGAGATAATTAGCTACTGTTTGCTCATTTACCTCAAAATTGGATTATTTTTTCTTCAATATCGGTGCAAGGAATTTTGTAAGAGCTAGAAAAGTAGCGACGATATCGATTCATTATGTTAAGACTGAGCTCAGAATAAGTTCATTATGTCCAGAATAAGCTCAGAATTTTACTATGAATTTTACCATGAATTGTTTATAAAGTGTCATGATCAGAACTATGGGCATAGTAAAAATTATAATAAAAATATTATGATTCAGTACTGAAATATGAAACTCAGGTCCGGGCACTGTTATCCGGGGTTTCTCATTATTACTGAGTTTATGGCCATATTGAGTCGAAAAAGTAACAGGTTAGGTCAGTCACACGCGTCGAATGTAATGAAACTGCTGAACAAATCAGAAAACTTTATGACACTTCGAAAAAATTGAGATTCGTCGATTTTTCTCTTCATTTTTCTCGACTGATTCAATCCCAACGTCGGTCTACGGTGGCTATTTTCTGGCAATCGGTAGGCTATTTTTTTACTCTTAAATCAATGTATCTAATTTCCTACTATTGTTGAGGCCTTGAGTCATCATGTCAGTTTATGCTAATCTGCAACTTGTCTTTTTCATCCGCATAATGCAATAAAATGAAAATGCGCCCTTTCACAGAATTTCACAGTTTCCATAATTTACTCCCTCATCACTTAATCCATAGCTTGTAATCGTTGATTTTAATTTGTTTTTAGTCCTGAAATGACTTCAGATTATTTTTTATACTAAAATCCCTTAGTGTTAATATGGCTGGTACCAAATGGTTCTCTTCCAGTTGCTTGCTTTTACATCTAGGAAATCAGTTTCCTTGTTTTGCGAGAATTGGTTATAAAATTTTGAAATATTTTTCACTTGTCACTGCAAAGAACAGTGGGGTAATATAGAAAATACTAAATAAATATTGGCGCTATGTGCCAAAAATCTCAGAAAGAGCTTTTTGCCTGGTAATGAAAGATAATTAAGATAGGGATAAAGAGATTTTAGTCAAAGTTTTGACTTTTTTAAAATAAAATAACGTTCAAATTGTCAAGATAGGTTTTGAAATTGAAACGAATATTATGACTTTTAGACAGTATAAGCGTGCAAAGTGATCCCATAAACGTCATTTACGAAGCGAACCAAATTAAAGACACGTTACCAACCAAAAGAAGTAACGAAAAAACACAAAACGTTGATCGATTAGTACTCGAGGAACGCTTGGTTAGAGATCCAATTTATTCAAATCTGGACCGAATTGAGGAGCAAAGCGAGCGGAAGACGGGGTTTGACGAACGTCCGTCCAGAACTCAATCTAGAACCCAATCAAGGTCCGAGTCGAGGAGTAAAGGTCTGAAAGTATCATTCAAAGACGAAGTGGAAGAACAAGCAAAACTCGACAAAAAGCGAGACAACAAAGTTGATAGTGCCAAATTAAAAACCGACAAATTTAGTCCAAAGGATAACGAAAACGCAGGATTCGCAAATGTTGCGTCAGTTAGTGCGTTAGATGGTGATAATTATGCGTTTTTGGAGTCACAAAATCTTAACAACGAGAGCAACTTATTATCATCAGGCAATGTTTCTGAAACTGAAAATGAGAAAGAAATAGCTGGCCTAAAAAGTGGAATTGAAACGAAAAGTGAAGATAAAAAAGGTATCGATCTTTCGGTTTCGTCTCATAACGAGAACGCGCTAAACCGTGTCGATGAGAGTTCTCAAAACAAGGAAAGTGAGCAGATTGAGGTTCCATTTGACTCGGAGCGTCTTTCGGTTTATTCACGTTCAAATGCTACTTCTGCATCGTCCTCTGTAGCCAGAGCAGGTATTGTGTCGTTGGTGTGATAGTCCGTTTGCAGTCGGTTTGTCAGGGTGACGTGTTGCTTCGTTCATCATAAAGGGTTTTTAGACCATTTTAGGAGCTTTAAGGCGTGGTTTGATAGTGTTTATAGTCTGAGTGATGTGCTAATTCCATCGCGGGTTTTGAGATCCGTATTGAGTTTCTTAGTTCTTGCTTTTTTGGGGTTAAGTTTCACCGGTTTTGTCTTGCGTGTGAGATTTTTGTTTTAATAACAGTTTGTTGACCAGTGCTTATTTTATTGTTAAAATCCATTACCAGTAACGTCATTCTTCAATGACGTCTTTATAAATACGTACGATGCTATCTAACCTCATATGTTTTCTTGGGTTGATCTATAATGTTTTATTTTTGTTGATTTTTTATGCACGCTTTTATATTGTTGTGTGGTTAATTGTTTCTATTGTGTGTTTCAAGAAGAACCTTCCGTCCCCTCTGCGGCCACTGGGGCAACGGGGGGCACGGGTGGGGCGGGGGGCGGAGGAGTGTTGGGGGAGATATCGGAGGTGGCCAATGAAACCGATTCCGTTGGTAAGGTGTCCCACCCCACCCTCCCAATTAGCACCAGTCTTAGTACCATCTTATCAGTAGTTCAGATCCTCTCGTTTTAAATAGTAAAATTGTAGACATAAAAATAATTCATTTGACGTCATTTTTAGTGATCATACGAGTTTTAGAAGATCATGAAAATAGAATTTTTAAATCATATGTTATAATTTGATCTTTTCAATCTGTTCTCATGTTTTACCTCATTAACCTATTTGTTCTTCCATGGTGTGATAGTTTTGACATTGATAGTAACAAGTGTTAGTTTTCAATTTTTAAACGGAATATATTTCGGATCGTCTCTGCTTTGGCCCTTTTTATATAGTACCGTTTTTATATAACAATGCATCATTTGTCATTTGTAACTGGGTAACATAAGAAATATGGGGGGGGGGGGTTTAAACAGAATAGATTCAATATATTTGTTGATTTGAGCGATAATCATGGAAATGGCAGTGGTTAAGTGGGCAATTATTTTTTTTCAGAAACGAGGTCTGATATGGGGTTCCCAAAACTCATATAGGCTTTTGTACTGTGGCACTTGTATCGCTTAATCAACTTTCTCAAATAAGCTAAAGGAAACAGCACGGGGAAATAATGAAAAATTCGATTCCTGCCTCATATTCGAAAAGCAGATGTATTACGCAATAATTTTTATAATTTTTTTTCAATCACGTTGAATCGGTACATTCTTATGTCATTATATGCAGTCTATTTCCCTTAAACATGTGATCACATTAAAAGCGACTTTTTCATCATACTTGGTTACTTTAAGCATGTGACGTCATCGGCAAGCGTGACAAATGCCATAACTGGTTTAGTGTGTAACTTTTAGTATATTTAGACTAACTCATCAAATCTTATCTGCCCCCCCCCCCCAAATTTTACTCGCACGTGCTGTTTTTACTACATAGTAACGTGCTATATTGCATCTCATTGACATATTGCATGTCATAAATTGACACTGGAGGGCAGAAAAGATGAAATTCTTCTACTTTCATGTCGTTTTTCGCCTGCAGCTTTCATAGTGAGCATCAAACTTAATAGACTCATTAAATCTCTTTATCTTAACCAGCGTTGATTGTTCATTTATTTCAGGTGTCCGTTTGAGAACTTGTACGTTGACCTGCTATTAAATTCTGCACTGCACTACAGCAGTTTAAACTATTAATATTTTAATTTCGCATTAGTAGAGTCAAAATTTACCCAACCTAATGGTCAATAATTATACAAACAATTCTTATACAAACAATTCGATATTATTGACCGTCGGCTGATTTCTGCCTTTTATCAAAGTTTCCATCTCAAAAGAAATTGAACCTAATAGAAATTACGCCATTATAAAAAAATCGATTTTAAATTTCAACCTGGTACCTTTTTGGAAAATTTTTGGAGAAAATATCTTTGAAAAGTTGAGCTAATCATCAGCTGTGCGATTTAGTTTGTTCAAAATTTCGATTGACTAAGCGTGCGCGGCGTGATAGAATTTTGTGACTATTTTAAAAAAAACTCCAATCCCAATTTTTCTGCTAATTGGCCGTTCGACTTACAGGTTCGGCCGAAGAGGTGAATCCAGTTGATGAAGTTGACGAAACACACGCAGAGGTTATAGCTCTAGTGGAGCAGGCGGTGAAACTAGCCGAAACAAAAGAACTAGAGCTTCCGGCCGAAGTGTATGCGGAGAGTATTCTGAGCGCAATTAAGAGAGTGAAAAAGAAGATGGTTAAATTGTCACCATTCACTCCCATGTAAGTATTTTGTGAATAAATGCGCAAGTTTTGTACAATCTTCATATCTAAGTAGTGGATAAAGGGGGGGGGGGGGTACAGACCAGCCTCCCGACTTGTCCCATTTCCCCACACAATCTCCGCGTATGGGGAAACAGGCCAGATCGCGCGTCTAATCGCTACCCCCTTTTATCCAGAACTTATATCGGGTGGCTGGTCGGTACCCTCTTTTATCCACTACTTACTTATCTAGACAGATGTGCTTTTTTCTTCTTTTCGTTATAATTTTTGAGGCGTTTTTAAAATTGAGACTTTTTTTGGATCTGCGTTTAAAAATGAATTTCTGAGTTGAAAAAATAACGGAAAATAAAGAAAACAGAGACAATAAATCAAATAAATTTCGAATTAGCTTAAATTTGCGTGTTCGCCCTCTCGATTTCTTTACCGTATTTCTCGGTTTTTAATCCGTTTCAGATACTGAAACTACCGGTGATATACTTTGAATACGAATTGGGAAAGTTTAACCACAGATAACTTTCCGCTTCTCTTAATTATCGTAATCCAAATAATGGAATTAATTTTTGAACAACCGCGGCTTAAACTAGTGTTATTCATCCTTGCCTATTTAGATACTTTTAATCAAAAGTGTAGTGTCTTATGGTCTTTTTAAATTAAATTTTGCTTTTATACAGTGACAAAATAGCAGGTTTGGGAAAAGAATTTGGTGAATCCTTTGAAATTCTCACAAACTTAGGAGATCTCAGCTGTATTATAGAGCTAAAAAAGGACATTTGCGAGCTTGGGTCAGTTAACCAATCGAGAACTACACACAAGAAAATAAATCCAAAAAGCAGTGAAGGTCTTGATGTTCTAGGCGCTGCAATCTACTCATCAAAGATTTAAATTCAAGACTCAATGGTTCCTAAAAACTGTTTAATTGCTCTTGAACGAAATTCATAGCAATTATTGTAAACGTGTGTGTCTTTATGCAATTTTTTTGTTTGACAATTTTGCGCTTTTCTTCTAGAACTTTCTTTGACTTCTCAAGTGACTTCGGTGGTTCGAATCGCGGTGGGGTCAAATGTTTTTGCACCCGCCTGTCGTTCGAGAGCAATTCTTCCGACAGTTGTCGGTTTATGTTTAAATATAACCATTTTTTCTATTCAACCGAGGACAATATTTTGTGTCGGTCATGTGTATTGAATCAACGCGAAATTTATCTGAATTTGTAGAGGCAGCTTCTGTCGTTGGAATTTTGATTTGTATAAGAAATAAGGTTGTACAAAAAATAAATCACTCAAAAATTTGCGGGATTTTTTTTTTTGCTGTGCCTATAACTGTTTTCGCTTACAGGGCTACAGCATATGAAGTGGAACCTCTGGATGAAATAGCGTTTGTATTATTTGCTTTATTTATTCTGCAGCTGCGGTCAATATCATCAGTAGTTTTCACCTTATTTCCCACCTCATAATTGAGGTCATTGTTATTGTCAACACCTTTCCTGTCATTCCATTACATCGCAAGATCCTACTAAACTGGGCATTAAAAATTTTGCTTGTTGCTCATTGCATCATTTACACAATATAAATCAGTAAAATGAAGATTTTTTGTTATTATTTAAAAAAAAAATGATAATTTTGTAACCTTGATTCAATAAAAAACGTCATCTTTTTGTAAATTTAACTTGCTGATAGAAAATAGTTTAAAAAAGCAACTTTGATGGATACACAAAGTGATTGAATACATACCCCCAAATAAACCTAAAAGCCTCTGCGGATAATTTTCTGGGATTTTGTGGTGTTATGGTTTGAGGGAGTTCTCAGAATATATTTGAGTTTTTAGCGGCTGTTTCAAAGCACAAATAATTGTTGAGAAGTTTTCACCTGAAATTGTCTTCTATTCAACTGTATCATGTATCATGTTCTGACACGAGCACTGCGGCCCATTGAATTTCAGCGTAGAACACATCATTGTTCATATAAGTGCATTTATTCTCAAAGATGACAAATTCAAACTCGCGAAATTCTTTTGTTAATTAATCATTTGCGTCATAAATAATTTGTTTCTATAATCGGATTGACTATACAACTTTTTGCGTTCGCTGATTATGCTGGTCACTTAGGTATAAGTTTTTTGCAGATTATTTGTCAAATAGAACGCAGTGCGTGTTTGTTAAAGATGATTATTCGTCAGAGTTAGCTGTTACGAGTGGTGGTCCACAGGGTTCAGTGTTTGCGGTTTTTATGTTTGCTGTGTACATTAATGACCTTCCATCTCTAATGGAGAACAGCACATATCTTTTCGCCGATGACACAAAAATTATTGGAAGTCAAATGAATTTATTTTCACTACAAAATGATTTAAACAAAGCAATTAAATGGTCAAAAGAAAACAGAATGCAATTCAACAATGCAAAGTTTGAAGCTATATGTTTTGATGTAAAAAAGTTAGATCAGTGTAGTGTCCACTTGTATGCAGACGATACAGAAATTACATGCAAATCTTCGGTGAATGATCTTGGTGTAGTAATTACTAATAACTTGAAATGGGACAGTCATATCAATCAGCGGCTGTCAAAGGCACAACAAAAGCTTTTTTTCTTGAAGAGAAACGTTCCCTTTTCTACAAATACGAAAGTAAAAGTAAGTTTATACAAAAGTTACATTTTATCAATTCTCCTGTACGCGTCAAATGTATGGTTCTCGAATTGGCCAAATTGCAGAAAACTCGAAAAGATGCAAAGACGAGCGCTCAAGTGGGCTTTGAATAAGAAATTTTTTACAGATAGTGACTACAATCAGAGCCTCATTTACAACAATTTGTTGCCGATCAGTTTTCTTTTGGTTCGAAATGATCTTCTTATGCTGAACAAAATTTACAACTGTGATACTGCCCTTAAGTTTGATGATTATTGGAAAGTTTTCAAGGGACCACGCAGTAACCGTTCTGCAGCAAAACAATTTTTGAAGACCAATTTTAATTGGACGAAATCAGTCAAATTCGAAGAGTATTTTGTCTTGAGAGTTGTGAAATATGCAAATGTTCTCTCTCAGCGAAATGACATCTCAACTTTTGACTGGACATGTCCAACAGTGTTATTTCGGAAACAGCTGAACTCGCTGTTGAAATTAAAGGCTTTGAACTTTAAATACTATCAGTATCCTGTTAATTGGTCCTGTTTCTAATTAGTTAACAAAGTGATTCCCGCATCGCGGGTACCAAGTCAATTTAATAATAATAATAATAATAATAATAATAGGCTATGTGACTCTGCTTGAAGTCACTGAGAACTTCTGGCGTTTACCGAGAACTGCTAAGCGGTTCGAGATTAAGCCAGAATTTCGAAGTGACTTCTGCAGAGTCACTTAACCATGCTTAAAACACGAAACGCGCACGTTTATAAATGATGGTTCTTGGAAGTCAACTTTTGGCTCATTATATAGGAACTCCTGGCATTTTAACTTCTAGCATTGCAGACTTTCGGCATTTTAAAATGTGGACGAGAGCGTTTTAACTCTCAGAGTAAATCAGCCCTGAATCAGGCTGTTTCTCAGAGAAATCTCATTACTGGTTCAGAAGCTGCGCTCATGTCACATGTAGCTCTGAATTACGACTGATTCAGAATTTGAACAACAAAATATCAATTTTGGGTTTCATCCTAATCCAAAAAAATGCGAACGGACATTTTGTCTTATTTTTTTCTGAATCTGAGCTATCAGTTAATAATTAAGGCTCTGCGATAACTTATTTCGTGTAATATTCTACTACAAGTATCGTTATAAATTTGTTTTTTTTTTGTGTGTATAGAAATGGAGGATACATTTTGGATAACTTCCCTCGGACAAGAGACCAATGGACAGCTCTGCAGGACAAGGGCGTGATAGTGGATGAAGTGTTGTGTATTCAGGACAACAGCGAAGGGGGACAGTACCTCCTGAAAAGGTTGAGAACTTATCAACTCACAATTTATTATTAATTGTTTAGGTTTTAAGTTAAGTCTCTGCAGCGAAGAGCTTGAGCATAAGTATTTAAAAGACTAGCTGTTGAAATATTAACTATATCCGGAAATTTTTTTGAATGTAAGCGTTTGTAGTAAATAACCCAAAGATTTGAGATGAGAAACAATGCTTCTTCAATGGTACACAATACTATTATCGTTATGCAAAATTGCATTTAAGGATAAGAAATTTTCAGTCAAAGTGTTCCTGATTTTCGTTGAATTACTCACAGTCTAAGGTTAATGTATTCTTTTCTACATTGGATTTCAACAGAGCTTTGCTTGTCGTGGAAGAGTTCTTACGATAAAAACTTTTTTTTTGAAACAAGCAAATTAAAATTATAACCAGGTGGTTAAGTATAACCAGGTGGTTAAGGTCAGCTTGTTTATCTCTGTTTTTTTGTAAGACTTCCTTCAATTTTTCATGTAAATTACTAACTTTTTACCAGAAAAGACAATACTTGCGTCATCTGCGAATTGAATTACTTTTTCTGTTGTGTTTATGTTATATGAAAAATCGTTTACATATGAAAGAAAAATGAGAGGTCCGAAAACAGTTACCTGTGGCACACCGTGACTTACAGTTTCACAATAAGAAAACGGGTCATTAAGTTTTACATTTTGTCTGCGATTAGCATGAAATGAAAACAGTATTTCATTTGCTTTCTGAGAAAAGCCATGCAATTCATTTTTTAGGGAATTTTGTATGCGAAATGGATTTTAAAGTCGGTTCAAGATCTAGAACTATAGCAACAGTTGCTTTATTTTGGTCTAAATTAGACGAAATTGTTTCAACTAGTTGTAAAACTGCTTCCGTTGCTGACTTCTTTCTGAAATCCTTCTTTCGGAGCATGGCATGATTTTTGATTAACAGAATCTGTTATAAAGACAATTGACCATTTGAAACATCTGATTAGCATTGTTGCGCAATTCTTTTACCTAAACTCGGCTTATACGAATCACTCCCTGTTTGAATTTGTATTTTGTATAAAAGTTTACCTTTCATTTGTTTTTCCTTTTTCCTTAGATACTATGACTTGAACAAGGACGAGGTAGAGGAAGCAATCAGAGCCAGAATTGAAGAGGAGAAAAGGAAACAGCTCGAACTGGAGGAAGCAGCCAGGTGAGCACTTTCGCATTACTTTTTAATTGAAACAGTCCACTGATTTCGCAATTATTTGCTACCGGGTTTTCTATTAGTTCACCTTCTAGTGTGTTCAACCAGTTTTCTAACTAGACATGTTACCCCAGACACACGCAACGAGACGTGGTTGCCTGGTCATTAAAATGGGGTATGTTTTATGGTCGACAGTGTTTTACAGGGTCCAAATTAGCATGGCATATCAATACAAGAATCTCAGGTCGTTCTATGCGCTTGACGAGTTACCAATGTCAAATTTTTGAAATTGAAAGAAAAGAATTCTTTGAAAGAGAATTGTTACAACCGAACTAAGAATGAGAATTCTGCTCCCGATTGGGAGAAATTGGTAAATTAACATCAAGTTTAAATTACCTGAAGTATCTCTATTAGCTCCATTTATTGTTCATATCATATTTTGAGAGTGTAACTGTGTTCATTGTCTCTCTGTGTGTGTTAAAGTCACCTGCCAGTGATTGGGTTAAAAGAGTAAGAATCATCCCACTCGTGTCCGTAGTTAAACACTACAATTTGTACTCCTCAATTTGTATTCAGTTCATTTTGTGTTACATTTTCTGTTCCCCTTTTTGCACTGCTATCTTGATGTTTTTTTTCGGCCATTCCCTTATCAAGTTCTTAAGTAAAATAGTGCAATATTTAGCCCCCCCCCCCCCCCCGAAGATTTGTTATACAACATCTTACTATGTAAAGAAATAGCGCATGCGCCTATGGGCGTGAGGAAAAGCTACGGGTGGGGAGAGGCAAAATATTACAGATCCGAAATCTTTTTCGAAATTATCGTTCCTCCTCGATTTTCGGAACCCAGTCAGAAAATTAGTGAACTTTATCATTAAGGTCACTATTCAATCAGCTGTGCTTGAGTGGGTGAGTGCTTATTAAATTATTAATTGCTCTCAGTTGAAGTTTGAAGCATTTATTGTAAACCTGTTAATCTTTTATACAAAATTTTTGCTTTGCCATTTTTGCTCTAGAATGTTCTAGAACGTTCTTTAAATTCTCAAGTGACTTTTTCACGCTTCGTGGCAAATGATTCAGCCGAGTACGGCAGAGGTTGTGGGTTAGAACCTGAACCTCACCCTTGGCGAAAGTTTTTGGACCCATGAACAAAAGTTTATCTAGGCTACAATTGCCCCGCCTGTCGTTCGTGAGCAGTCAGTCCGACGTTTGTCTGTTTATGCTTGAATGTTATTGTTGTTAACTGCTGCACAATAAATTCGTTATTTTTAAGTCATTTTTAGAGATGTGTGAAAGAAAAAAATTAGAGCGAACTTTTCTTATTTGAGCGGCACAGAAAAGCAATTATTGGAAAACCGCAAACCGAACTCCCACCCAAAACTAAACATTTGAACAATTACAATCCAAAGCTGGGGTCTGGGATCTATGCAGATTTTTGTTGGGTAGTTTAAAGAATCTGAATCACACATTTAATCTTAAGATGGCAGAGAATTGGCAATCCCGTTTGTAGATAAATATGATAATGATAAATTATCAGAGGTTTTGAAAAAAAAATGCGGCATGATTTTCGTAGAGCAGAATATTTGTGTCCTACTTAATTCTGTTTTGACTGTTTTGTGGGCATAATTAGAAAAACGTCTGCAGCATTTTCGTGACTTTTGTTACTTTTTAAGTTATAATTTTCTGGGTAGATTATGGTGTAAAATGTTTTTAAACCTGAAATAACGACAAACATGGTTGCATATTTTCAAATCAAAAAAGTTTTGTGTGTTTTCACCTAAATTGTGAAATTTTCCATATGTGAAATTTCCATGTCATAAGTTTAGCCCCAAAGAAAAAGAATAGCATTTAATACAACTTACATGTTCGAGATATTTCAAAGTTTGTGTAGAAAAGCAGAAAGGTGTGCCATGGACTCAGAAATGACAGAAATTTGCTGGAATTGAAGAACTTCTACACGAGGAATAGTTTTTGAAAATGACGAGTGTATTTGGAGTGTATTGGACTTTCGATCTTTCAATATCGACACAAAGTGATCCCATACAAAAATTTTGTTTTATTTTTGACATTTGTTTTTTATTTATTTTGTAGTTTTGTTCCAATTCCAAATGGTATGCCTCTTTTAACTTGTTTTTGACTGATGTTTCAAAGTTCATGCTTATGTCCAGAAGTTTCAAAGAAGTTTCAAAGCCCTACTCTTGCAAGATAACCGTCTTGCATGAAGCGCCGGAAACGTGCCTTAGCTGCTGCACGGGCCTCTTTGGCTTCTTTGAAGATTAGAGAATAGGATTCGACCTATTCTCTAACCGCCAAAGAAAAAAAGAGAGACCCTAAAATTGCTAAGGCTAACACGTATAAATAGGAACATCATCAAAATGCGCAGAAGGGGTCACAGAAAGGGCAGGGGGTTTGTGTGCTGCAAAAGAAAGCAAACAAATATAAATAAGAACATCAGCAAAACACAAGCACATGATAGGGGGCACAGAAAGGGCGGGGGTGAAGCACGAAAGAAAAGGAGCGAAAGAGAGAAGGGTGGGGGCTGAACACACACAAACAAAAGAAAAGCACATCACCATAGGTGAAAGGGGATGGGAAGAAAACAGCAAGGGGGAAAAACAGAAGAGGCGAGCGACCGAACAAGCGGCGGCGAGCGAGCAAGCAAAACCGAGCAAACGACGACGAGCGAACGAGAACGAGCTGGCAAAACGAGCAACCGGCGACGAGCGAGCGAGAACAAGCGCGAAAAGGAGCAAGGAGAGTGCTGAAGCGAGCGAGAGCGAAACGAGAACAAAAAACTCACAAAAAAAAACAAAAAACAAAAAAAATGCCCGTAAGGCAGAAAACGCACAGGCGCAAGCACACCAGAGAGAGAGAGAGAGAGAGAGAGAGAGAGAGAGAGAGAGGGAGAGAGAGAGAGAGAGAGAGAGAGGGAGAGAGAGAGAGAGAGAGAGAGAGAGAGCGAAAGAAAAACAAAAAGAAAAACAAAAGAAGGAAAGAGAGTGAGAGAGAGAGAGAGAAAGAGAGAGAGATAGAGAGAGAGAGAGAGAGAGAGATAGAGAGAGAGAGAGAGAGATACCGAGAGAGAGAGAGAGAGAGAGAGAGAGAGAGAGAGAGAGAGAGCGAGAAAGAAAGCAACAAAGAAAAAATAAAAGAAGGAAGAAAGAGGGAAAGAAAAACAGAAAGCAAGCAAGAAACGAAAGGAGGGAGAGAAAAAGAGAGAGAGAGAGAGAGAGAGAGAGAGAGAGATAAAGAGTGACAGAGGGAAAACTAGAGAGCGAGAGAGAGAGAGAGAGAGAGAGAGAGAGAGAGGCAAAAAAAAGAGAAGTGAAAGAAAAATCAATGATCATTTTTATTGGATTTCATCACTATATGCGCTCAAAAAACTGGATGTTTCCATCATAGCGCATCTAGGGAACCATAATGAAAACACGAGCAGAACCCGCGAAACAAAAAAGACCAAACAGTATAATCAACGAGAAAAAACGAGAGAGAGAGAGAGAGAGAGAGAGAGCGAGGCAAAAAAGAAAAGCGATATCAGTAAAATCAGGAATTTATAATCATTGATAATGAGTTCTGTGGGATTTCATCACCGTCAGCGCTCAGAAAACTGGATGTTCTCATCATAGCGCATCCAAGAAACTATAATAAAAAGCAAGCGGAACCCGCAAACCTAGGAAGACCGAAAAGTATAGAGACAAAGAAGAGCGAAGAGAGCCAGAAAGAAAAAAAGAGGCAAGAGTGATAGCAATATATCAGAAATTTGTAATCATTGATAATGATTTCTGAGGGTTTCATCACTGCCAGCGCTCAGAAAACTGGATGTTCCCATCATAGCGCATCTATGGAACCGTAAAGAAAAAAAACAAGCAGAACCTGCAAAACAAGGAAGACCAGCAAGCCTAGGGGACAAAGAAGCCGCTAGAGAACTAGAGAAAATTAAATCAGACAAACACAATAGAACGAAAAAAAACAGCAGAGAAGAAAAAGATGAGAGAGAGAGACCACAAAAGAGAGAGAAGAGAGAGAGAGAGAGAGAGGAGAGAGAGGCAAAAAGAAAAGCAATAGCAGTAAATCAGAATTTTGTAATCATTGATAATGATATCTGTGGGATTTTCATCACTGTCAGCGCTCAGAAAACTGGATGTTCCCATCATAGCGCATCTATGGAACCATAAAGAAAGAAAACAAGCAGAACCTGCAAAACAAGGAAGACCAGAAAGCATAGGGGCAAAGAAGCCACTAGAGAACCACAAAGAAAAAATAAATCAGACAAACACAATAGAACGAAAAAAACAGCAAGAAAAACACGAGAGAAGAGAGACCACAAGAGAGAGAGAGAGAGAGAGAGAGAGAGAGAGAGATAGAGAGAGAGAGAGGCAAAAAAGAAAAGCGAAAGCAGTAAATCAGAAATTTGTGATCATTGATAATGATTTTTGTGGTATTTCATCACTGTCAGTGCTCAGAAAACTGGATGTTCCCATCATAGCGCATCTATGGAACCATAAAGAAAAAAACAAGCAGAACCTGCAAAACAAGGAAGACCAAAAAGCATAGTGACAAAGAAGCCACTAGAGAACCAGAGAAAAAATAAAT
Organism: Convolutriloba macropyga; assembly: GCF_964194025.1. Lineage (NCBI taxonomy): Eukaryota > Metazoa > Xenacoelomorpha > Acoela > Convolutidae > Convolutriloba > Convolutriloba macropyga. The sequence goes on from NC_134475.1 coordinate 66,124,451, forward strand.
CAGACAAACACAATAGAGCGAAAAAAAACAGCAGAGAAGAAAAACATGAGAAGAGAGAGACCACAAAAGAGAGAGAGAGAGAGAGAGAGAGAGAGAGAGAGAGAGGCAAAAAAGGAAAACGAAAGCAGTAAATCGGAAATTTGTAATCATTGATAATGATTTCTGTGGTATTTCATCACTGTCAGCGCTCAGAAAACTGGATGTTCCCATCATAGCGCATCTATGGAACCATAAAGAAAAAAACAAGCAGAACCTGCAAAAACAGGAAGACCAGAAAGCACAGGGACATAGAAGCGATTAGAGAGCCACAGAGAAAAAATAAATCACAAACACAATAGAACGAAAAAAAACAGAAGAGAAGAAAATCATGAGAGAAGAGAGAGAGAGAGAGAGAGAGAGAGAGAGAGAGAGAGACAGAGAGAGGCAAAAAGAAAAGAGATAGCAGTAAATCAGAAATTTGTAATCATTGATAATGATTCTTTGGTATTTCATCACTTTCAGCGCTCAGAAAACTGGATGTTCCCGTCATAGCGCATCTATGGAACCCATAAAGAAAAAAAACAAGCAGAACCTGCAAAACAAGGAAGACCAGAAAGCACTGGGACAAAGAAGCCACTAGAGATACACAGAGAAAGAATAAATCAGACAAACACAGTAGAACGAAAAAAACAGCAAAGAAAAACACGAGAGAAGAGAGACCACAAGAGAGAGAGAGAGAGAGAGAGAGAGAGAGAGAGAGATAGAGAGAGAGAGAGGCAAAAAAGAAAAGCGAAAGCAGTAAATCAGAAATTTGTGATCATTGATAATGACTTTTGTGGTATTTCATCACTGTCAGCGCTCAGAAAACTGGATGTTCCCATCATAGCGCATCTATGGAACCATAAAGAAAAAAAAAACAAGCAGAACCTGCAAAACAAGGAAGACCAAAAAGCATAGTGACAAAAGAAGCCACTAGAGAACCAGAGAAAAAATAAATCAGACAAAACAATAGAGCGAAAAAAACAGCAGAGAAGAAAAACATGAGAAGAGAGACCACAAAAGAGAGAGAGAGAGAGAGAGAGAGAGAGAGAGAGAGAGGCAAAAAAGGAAAACGAAAGCAGTAAATCGGAAATTTGTAATCATTGATAATGATTTCTGTGGTATTTCATCACTGTCAGCGCTCAGAAAACTGGATGTTCCCATCATAGCGCATCTATGGAACCATAAAGAAAAAAACAAGCAGAACCTGCAAAACAAGGAAGACCAGAAAGCACAGGGACATAGAAGCGATTAGAGAGCCACAGAGAAAAAATAAATCACAAACACAATAGAACGAAAAAAACAGCAGAGAAGAAAATCATGAGAGAAGAGAGAGAGAGAGAGAGAGAGAGAGAGAGAGAGAGACAGAGAGAGGCAAAAAAGAAAAGAGATAGCAGTAAATCAGAAATTTGTAATCATTGATAATGATTTCTTTGGTATTTCATCACTTTCAGCGCTCAGAAAACTGGATGTTCCCGTCATAGCGCATCTATGGAACCATAAAGAAAAAAAACAAGCAGAACCTGCAAAACAAGGAAGACCAGAAAGCACAGGGACAAAGAAGCCACTAGAGATACACAGAGAAAGAATAAATCAGACAAACACAGTAGAACGAAAAAACAGCAAAGAAAAACACGAGAGAAGAGAGACCACAAGAGAGAGAGAGAGAGAGAGAGAGAGAGAGGCAAAAAGAAAAGCGATAGCAGTAAATCAGAAATTTGTAATCATTGATATTGATATCTGTGGGGATTTCATCACTGTCAGCGCTCAGAAAACTGGATGTTCCCATCATAGCGCATCTATGGAACCATAAAGAAAGAAAACAAGCAGAACCTGCAAAACAAGGAAGACCAGAAAGCATAGGGGCAAAGAAGCCACTAGAGAACCACAGAGAAAAAATAAATCAGACAAACAATAGAACGAAAAAAACAGCAAAGAAAAACACGAGAGAAAAGAGACCACAAGAGAGAGAGAGAGAGAGAGAGAGAGAGAGAGAGAGAGAGTGAGAGAGAGAGAGATAGAGAGAGAGGCAAAAAAGAAAAGCGAAAGCAGTAAATCAGAAATTTGTGATCATTGATAATGATTTTTGTGGTATTTCATCACTGTCAGTGCTCAGAAAACTGGATGTTCCCATCATAGCGCATCTATGGAACCATAAAGAAAAAAAACAAGCAGAACCTGCAAAACAAGGAAG